>NW_026533133.1:173519-180702 GCF_026283585.1 Hylaeus volcanicus | reverse complement strand
GAACACTTCGGGTTTACGTAACCTTTCCCACTTGACCTGCTGATAAGTAAGTGCCCTAACGTTGAGAAGATTAGTAGTGGGGCTGCTGTTTGTTATTTGCACTATATGATGGTGCCTATTAGGATGATTTCTATCAAATCGGAATTCTGCTACATCTAGGATGAATACTCCGGGTAACTGGAGATCTTCAATTTCTTTTTTAATGTAGTCTTTTGAGAAGTCGCCTTTCACACCTTTTAGTACAAAGGATTTAGGTTTTTGGTCTTTTGGTGTGTAAGTGTAGAATGGTGTAGTTTTGTTTTTCAGCGCTTCTATGATAGCCTTATAGTGGTTGATCTGAGTCGTATACAGGGTGTCCCAAAAGTCGGGGAGGAACCGGAAATGGGGGGTAGCTGAGACGATTCTGAACAACAATTTCCTTTGGAAAAATGTCGGATGGGGCTTCGTTAAGGAGATATTAAAAGAAAACCCCGACCAATCAGAGCGCGCGTAGACCGTTCGAGCGGCCACGGTAGCGAAGGCTACGCGCTAGGCGGCAGCGTCAATGTCCTTCGATGCACGTCGAGTCACTTGTTCGCGTACAAGCGCGGCCGCCTAACGCGTAGCCTTCGCTACCGCGGCCGCTCGAACGGTCTACGCGCGCTCTGATTGGTCGGGGTTTTCTCTTAATATCTCCTTAACGAAGCCCCATCCGACATTTTTCCAAAGGAAATTGTTGTTCAGAATCGTCTCAGCTACCCCCCATTTCCGGTTCCTCCCGACTTTTGGGACTTTTGTATATGGTGTGTTGGTGGTCATCTTCGCTGTCTGTCTCAAATCTCCTGATAATAAATTGGTTTTTTTGGATGTTTGCATTCTTTGTGAGGTCAATGAGCTCTGTCATCGTTATTTTTTCTGTATATATTGGTGGGGGACGTTCATGCTTTTTCAATTGCACTGCTGGTGTATCCTCTTTGTTGTTGGCTACATCCATGTCGCTGACATCTGATAGTGATTCATATCTGTTAATGGTGTTGGGCGCCGGTGGTTGGAGTTCATCTAATACCTGTCTTTTCTTGGCGGTTTTTTTAGGAGATTGCCAGCCGTTGGTAATCCTGCCTTACTAGTGGAGGGGCTTTCGTCGTCTACCACTGGCGGCGACACTGATGTCTTGCGTTTTCGTGCCATGGATAGGTTAGGCGCCACGTTTTCTTTGTAGGTTATGTTGCTCGTTGCTGTACGATCTTTAAGGGCTTGTTTGTAAAGCTGATCAAGTTGTGTTGAATTGAGCTTTATGTTGGATTGGATGCGAGGCCGCGGTGTCGGAAACGATGTGATCGGCCTAGTTGGATTGCCCAACGGGGTAGCATAACGCATATTATTTTCTTCGGCCATTTTGACTTGTGCCTCGCGTTGGGGCGGCCCAACGGGCCGCGTCGGTTTATATTTCACTATTTGTATGCTTATTTTAACTTTA
Organism: Hylaeus volcanicus; assembly: GCF_026283585.1. Taxonomy (NCBI): domain Eukaryota; kingdom Metazoa; phylum Arthropoda; class Insecta; order Hymenoptera; family Colletidae; genus Hylaeus; species Hylaeus volcanicus. The sequence goes on along the minus strand of NW_026533133.1, from coordinate 179,246 downwards.
ACTTTTAAAGAGATATGAGCCACACACTCTTACAGTACTATTTGGTGTTTTTTTTTTTTTAACTCGGCTAGCACAATGTTCACATTGAAGTCGCCAAAAAAATCAGTGATTTCCACAGAGCGATCGGTGACCGATGCGCACACGACCGCTGTCTCGGCGAGACTAGACTTCGCAACCTCAGACTTTATCGACTGTGCCACGCCACTCCTACGATACTTCTAACACTTGAATGATTGACACTAGTCAATCAATATTTAGATATATTTATTAATTTATTTCCTGGGAACGAAAGAGAGTCGCTCCCTACTACTTTTAAAGATTGATCTACATTCCCTTCTTTATATCTGAATGAAAGCTAATTAAATAATTCGGAACACATTTCGCGATGTCTCCTCCATGAGCGTATAAACAAATGGTTCTATCTTTTGAACTAAAGAGGGGCAAACGAAAATTTCACTTGAGCAAATGTGAGCAAACGATGACGAAACAGAATCAAAAAGAAAAATTTGAAATTTCGAAAAAGGTGGGGCCAGCTTTACACTTTTCAAAAATTTGAATCGCGTGTAGCTTTTGAACTAAAGAGGGGTAAACGAAAATTCCAATTGAACATTCCTGAGCAAACGATGAGCAAACGTATCCAAAAAGAAAAATTTGAATTTTGTTGAAAATTGACATAGTTCCCTCTTGGACGTATAAACAAACGGTTCTATTTTTTGAACTAAAGAAGGGCAAGCGAAAATTCCACTTGAGCAAACGTGAGCAAACAATGACGAAACGTAATCAAAAAGAAAAATTTGAGTTTTTCAAAAAGGTAGGGCTAGTGTGAAGCTGCCCCCACCTAATTTGAATCGCGTATATCTGTTGAACTAAGAGGGGGCAAACGAAAATTTCACTTGAGCAAACGTGAGCAAACGATGAGCAACCGTATGGAAAAAGAAAATTTTGAGTTTTTCAGAAAGGTGGGGCCAGCTTCACACGGGTGGTTTCATCCCGATTGGTCATGCCGTGTGGGCGTAATCGAGTAACATACACAAAAAAAAAGAAAAAAAAAATATACATGTTGAATTAAGTAACCTCCACCTTTTCGAAGTCGGTTAACAAGTACATTTTTCACGGAGTTTGAAAAATTAACTAACGAGTTAAAAAGTGTAGGTGTCAAGGTAAATTAAAGACAAAAACTCGACTATATGTTGATGACGCTACCGGATTCACTATGTTATGTTGGAGATTTAATTGATTCAGTGCAAGAAAGTGATCGTACATGTGAAGTTTTAAAAAATGAAATTAGAATGTGGGAAACACGAAGCCCGAGTGTAAGTGGCAAGAAACAGTCGAGTGTATTTAAAGTCGAAAAAAAAGACATGCAGTGCTTTGGTTGTGGACTGAAAGGCCACATCAAGAAAAATTGTCGAAATAAGTGGCGAGACGGAGCCCCAGGAGATGCGCAGAGGCCAGGAAGTGCACGTCAAGAGCAGCAACAACTATCGTGGTCACAGCAGAAAGCACGACAGTACAGGGACCGCGGCGGACGAGGCTATGGTCAACGAGGACGAGGCAGAGGCTGGCAGCCACGCACCGACGGAACAGCACAACCCGACGCGAGGTATTCGTACAATGAGGGTTACGTAGATAATGGTACAGGTTCTTGTTTAACTCGAATAGAGCGACAAAATGACGGTATGAGCGAAGTTGCAATGTAAACGAGCGATAAGGGTAGAATAGATTGGATATTGGACAGTGCATGTTCCGATCACATAATAAATGATGACTGTTATTTTTCTGAATGTATAAATTTAAAGAATCCGATAAATGTAAGAGTTGGAGACGGTAGAATTTTGAAAGGTACTAAACTTGGAAAAATTGTGACGTATTTTATAGTAAATAATACGAGAATTAAAATAACAATATCCAATGTGTTTTACGTAAAAGAAATAGACAAAAATTTAATTACGCAAAAGTAACGGATGAAAATAAAATATTTTCTATAGGCAAAGCGTCAAAGATTTATAATAAATATAATAATTTAATCGGTATAGCATATAAAGAAAATGGCCTATATAAAATAAGGAGTTATATAGAAAGACTAGAGACTTGCGCTAATAATATTGAAAAAATAACGCAAGAGGAAAAATTCCACAGAATCTTGGGACATGTAAATTTGAATTATTTAAATACAATGTGTAAGGACAAATTAGTTGAGGGAATGCCAAATAATTTGGAAAATGTATTTCTGAAGTGTGAAACATGCATTCAAAATAAAATGCATAATTTGTCATTTCAAAATAAACGCAGTGGAACATATGAAATCTTAGAATTAGTGCACACAGATTTAAATGGGCCGCACACAAATAACGGTTATGATAACGGTTAACGGTTCAAAGTATTTTTTGACGTTTATAAACGATTACAGTAAATGCGCTTTGATCTACACATTAAAATCAAAAGAGGAAGTATATAAGTGTTTTTTGGATTATATAAATAAAGTCGAAAATTTAACTGGCAAGAAAATAAAGAGACTTAGACGTGATAATGGCAGAGAATATATGAATAAAAACATGTTTAGTTTATGTTCAGTAAAACCAATAACTAGAGCGAAGCGTTTTAACATGTACTAATTCCCGGCCTGGGAAAGGATTGTTGAGTCCGTTACGTTGGAGTAAATAAATATGAACAAAGGCACCCACTCGGTAACAATGACCACGTTTGTCTTTATGTTAGATTCACCCGAAGGATTGTGTACTTACAACTAGGATTAACTTAATCCCTATAATCGGATTATCAGACCGCGGGGCAGTAACTTCGGAAATCCGTATAGAAAAACGAGTCAAGGCACGCGCTAACTGTTGCGTAACTCTCCGGTCGCGTTCAAGACTGATCTATCGATCGGAGCGGTAGGCTAAAGATCCTACGCGTACGAAGGAAATAGGAGAGGGGGGGGGGGCCGCCCCAAGACAGTTATTACACCTGGTCGTGTAAGATGCCACCAGGCGTACGATAATCGCATATACCTCACCGCTCTACATTATCCACTTTTCGGAACAGTTTATTTAGCGAAAAGGGAATTGTAGTAGAACCATGCCCCCTTTTTTTTTTTTTTTTAACGAGGGGGAAATGCATTAAGCACACCCGGCGATGTAGGGTTCTTTCGCCGGGTAGTGTGGGACTCCCAGCGGGCTCGATCGCCCGCGGTATACCCACTAAAACCCCCCCGATGGCCAACGTCGGGCATTACGGCGGCTGTGAGCACTCTAAGAAGAACTCCACCACAGCCGCCGTGCCCAGGCTCCCTTAATCGTTGGGGAGCCCATCTCCTCAGTTTCTCTCGGCGCCAGGGGCCATACCCTGACGCCGTTCGCCTTGGGACCGGTCATGAAGACGGCGGCGCCCTACCGCCAGCCGTCTCGGTCCCCGCGGTCCCTCGCGCGACACGCCGGGTCACCGTGACTGTGACCCATGACAAACGTGCGCGCAAGGGGCCGAGTAGAACCATGCCCACCTTATGTGCACGAGTTGAATGGAACAGCTGAGCGCTATAACCGGACAATAATGAACTCGGCTAGATGTTTGCTTACTGATTCAAAATTAAATATTATCCAGGGTGTCTCAGCCCTAGTGATACAGTGCTCTAACTCCAAACAATCGGCTGAATGCAAAATTTCAAATATGGAAATTGCATGGTAAAGTGGGGCTCATGTTTCAGCGAGAAGGAATTTTTGTTAACTTTGTTATTTAACGAGATATGATGGTCAAGTTTCGTTTTTCAAATGGAAGTATATATTTTGTTTTGTGCCATGCGATAGTACTTTTCAAGTCGAATTCATTAAGCTTTAATGTATTTATCCGATTTTTGTATAAGTAATTTCCTTTCACATCATTTGTCAATTTAAAACTCTTACGATATGAGTACATTTTCATTGCGTTTTAAATTATTTCTAAGGTCATTCATCGATACCGATACCTTTCCTGTCACAAGTTTTCAGATAATTTGTCAGTTTAAAACTCTGACAATATAAGTACAATTTCATTATTTTGCGTTTTAAAATAATTCTTATTCGTCGACACCTTGACCATGCCTGGCCACGCCAAGCATTTGACTTCCCGGCCGTGGACATCTAGGCAAATTTTTAAACAGCCTCAGTTTGTGGATGATACACTATTTAGCTTCTTCATTTCACCGCCAAAGTGCGGAGCAGTACACTTTACATGAATTGTCATTAGGATCTGAACGTCCGCATTGTTGAACACAGCGTTTTAGCTGCGCATACTTGGAAACCACCGAATTTTACATTGTGTTATACAGTGTCGCCTTTACACTTTGCTGGGAAGCACCTTCATGTACTGGCTGCTCATTTCGATTTCACTTCTTTTTCTACGTTCTTGAATTCTTGTAGGGGGATCTTCTATTTTTCTATGATTACTCTTTAAGTCCTCCACTTTTTCATGTACTTGGCGTAATTGTTTTACTTTTTTGAAGTTTTTTATGGGGATCTCATTTCTTTTTAAAAAGATAATTTGCATACTGAATGAGTTTAAATAATTTTTATATTATATGTATATAGTACTTTGTGTAGAGTTCATGGTGCTCGAAACCGCTTATAATTGCAAGAACTTGAAATGTTAAAGATGAAGTGAGAAATAGGAAAAATATGTCCACTATTTGTAACGCACAATTTATTGTATTAGAATAAAGTTCAGAAGTATGCAGGACACGTGGCAGAAAGTCTTGTTGCAAGAAATTCGAATGTTAAAGATAAATCGAGAAATGAAAAAAGAAATCCACTATTTGTAATGCACAATTTATCGTATTGCAATATCAGTTTCAGTCCTGTTACGTATACAGAAACTCTCCGTTTTTAGAAGCTCGAAACAAGCAATATCAGGAACGCAGACAGAAGAACCACCAGCAAAAAGGAGACCATCAGCACCCTGGTGGCATATCGCAGTTTTAACGGATAAAAACGTTAGATACTTCACTCCAGGCGAAGGATTCGGAAAGACACCGAAGAAATGCAGAAGATAAACACACACCTACCACTGCAGGACTGCCGCTGCATCACCCTGAAAGCGGTCGACTTCCATGAAGTGTGGGTGGTTGAGGAGACAGGCCGTGAGGCGTGAACAAACTTCCTCATACGCTACAACCACCACATGGAGTCGAGGAAACATACACTTCTGCCTACCACCGCAAGTCTGAAACCAGGAAGACTCGTGGCGGTCAACATCGGCAGCAGATGGCAACGCGCAGTCCCGCAGGAGGTAGCGGGCACCTGTTACAAGGTATTCCTGGGGGACTACGGCGAAGAAAAAGCCGTCACCAAAGTATGGAGCCTCCCGCCGCGTTTCTGTGACCTGCCGTGGCAGGCCATAAAAATACGCATCCGAGGCATCGAACCTCAACCAACAACATCAAAAGCCGTGGCGGCGGCGGTAATGGACAACAGGAGGGGAAAAATCGCCAATCTCGGTGCAGCCAGGGATGGTCTCGTGGCAGACCTCTTGTTGGACCGTCAACCAGGACAACCACCCGTCGACATGGCAAAACACTGGCTTGCCACTAACTACGCGGTGGCAGACATCACACCCACCGGACATCAACATCCAATAGAGATAAGTACACAAACAACACTACACTACACCCGACACTATCACATATGCGTAACAGCTCGCTTCTAAGGTGAAAGCATCACGCGAACCGCGATGTTTCATCTTGGGGGGGGGGGGGGGGGG
>NW_026533133.1:163737-173419 GCF_026283585.1 Hylaeus volcanicus | reverse complement strand
ATCTTGGGGGGGAGATGTTACGTATACAGAAACTCTCCGTTTTTAGAAGCTCGCGTTTATTAATCTTATTTTATCTACCCTTCTGGAATTTGGAGCTCGGTCTCACGGGAGTGCATCCTGCAGCTGCATCCTCTTAATATCATCTTTGACTCGCGTTGCGTGGGATAGTTTCTAATCTACCCTTTTCCCAGGGCACACAGCTGCCGACCTCAGAGCAACGAAAATCCTAACCGTCAAATTTCCTAATATGGAAATCACTGACGGTTCCCCACCAACATTTAGGGGTATATAAACCCATGATTTTCGTTGCTCGGGGGCTAGTACGAAAGAGTTACTCGTTAGAAACACATTGATCGTCTGCAGAGTAGTACTCTAGTGAGATCGGGCTTCAGTTTCCCTTTCGATCATCGTTACCATATAGATCCGCGAAGACGGTTTTAAAATCTATTACGGCCATAAAAGTACTCTCGACCCCCGCATCGCCAGTGCGTCAACACCGCGCAACATTTAGGTAATTTTAACTTCATACACTAACCGCGACAACACGACACTAGACACTTGTAATTAGTATAGTTATTTTGAATATATACTCTTTGTATAAACTTAAAAGTCTGTAAGATTAATCATCAAACCTTTACTTTGAAATCACCAATCCTAGCCAGTGTAACGATCCCACAACATAATAACTTTACCGCTCGAGTTATTATTCTATTAAATTAACAAGTTGCGAGGCTTTATTAACGACGCGTAGTATTCATTATCGATACGATTTAGTCATTGTGTACTCAACCCGAACTCCTAAACTTAACCTATCCTGCGGTTACCCTTTACTGGGAGATACCGATTCCTAGCAGCTACCTGACTTCGCGTCAGAGTCGTCTGCATTTTTTCCAACAACCCCACAGCTCGAACCTTACCCTACGGTTACCCTTTACTGGGAGATACCGATTCCTGCAGCTATCTGACTTCGCGTCAGAGTCGTCTGCGTTTGTCTCCAATAACCAAGACAACCAAACACCTTACCCTACGGTTACCCTTCACTGGGAGATACCGATTCCTGCAGCTATCTGACTTCGCGTCAGAGTCGTCTGCATTGTCTAATCTATCCTCGGCCTTCGGCACCATTGATACACAATAAATAATCGTATTGATTCAATTCTCAAATCTATCCCACTCGCTGGGCTCACACGCGCGTCGCTATCGCTCTGGCTCGTAACAGTCCTTATAATTTTCAAAATTACACACAATGTATGGGAGAAACTTTTGTTGCAAGAAATTTAAATAATGAGAAAATGAACAAAGATCCACTATTTGTAACACATAATTTATTGTATTATGTTGTGCCCTGACACCCGATTATGCAACATATTATTGCATTATTGCAACATATGATCAACCATCGCTAATCGACTAACGACCCGATTATGCCCGGTCACGAATGTCCGAAATCAGCGACATACTTTGACGCGAGGACTGCAAGCTTGCAGCACTCGCGCCTGGCAACATGACCATATATGATCATGCCCGATTGCCAACAAAAACTATAAAAACAATAACACCTTGTAAAAGACAGTTCTGAGTAACACATAATTTATTGTATTACAATAATATAGAAAAGGAGAGGTCAAACTTAATCCTTTAATTTCTCAAAAGTACCCGTGACACATGACAGAAAGTCTTGTTGCATTTAAATGTTACTGATAAAGTGATTACATTTTTTCTTTCATAAATTTCTTGCAATGAGACTTCGTGCAATGCGTTCCGCGTACTTTTGAAACCTTAAAGGATTCAAACTGATCTCCCATTTTCTATTATTTGAAGTCATTCAGTATGCAAATTATCTTTTTAAAAAGAAGTGAGATCCCCATAAAAAACTTCAAAAAAGTAAAAAAATTACGCCAAGTACATGAAAAAGTGGAGGACTTAAAGAGTAATCATAGAAAAATAGAAAATCCCCCTACAAGAATTCAAAAAAGTAGAAAAAGAAGTGAAATCGAAATGAGCAGCCAGTACATGAAGGTGCTTCCCAGCAAAGTGCAAAGGCGACACTGTATAACACAATGTAAAATTCGGTAGTTTCCAAGTATGCGCAGCTAAAACGCTGTGTTCAACAATGCGGACGTTCAGATCCTAATGACAATTCATGTAAAGTGTACTGCTCCGCACTTTGGCGGTGAAATAAAGAAGGTAAATAGTGTATCATCCACAAACAGAGACTGTTTAGACATTTGCTTAGATGTCCGTGGCCTTTTCTTTTCTTTTTTTTTTTTTTTTTATTGTGGGGAAATGCGTTACGCATACCTCGGTTTCCCGAGGGGAAAAACCGAGGTTATGTGGGACTACCATCGGGGAGGGGAGCGCCAAAGGCGCGCCCGTCCGCGATGGCTACCCACTAAAACCCCACACCCACCTAAGCTACATGGGAAGCGCCTGGATCACGCGAGTACTCGCAGGACGCTTCCCAGCTTGCATGAATCCCGGGGGGAGGGTGTTAGCTTCCCCCACTACCTACTCGGAGGGACCCGCCCGGTGTCCCCATCCCTGGGGCCGTCGGAATGGGCTTCCCGAGCCCCCGCTCAGTCCACCCACAGCCCCCGGTATCTTCGTGTCCGTACTGGTTCAGGAAACAAAGAGCTTCCTGAATGCCAGGACAAGAAGACGCCGACACCGGTAAGGGAGGGTCGTCGGAGGCGTGATCCGGCACGCCCCGACCCTCCCCACCCCACCCCCCATGCGCCCCCACAGGACCCGTTGGTCCCACCGGGACGGTGGAGACCTGGGAATTATATCCCCTCAGGGGGCCAGGGTCAGCTCAAGCCCCGGCCCAGATGTCCGTGGCCTGGAAGTCAAATGCTTGGCGTGGCCAGGTAAAGCATTCTCAGATCATCAATACCCATACTTTCTCTCTCGCAGACTTTCACATAATTTGTCAATTTAAAACTTTGACAATATGAGTACATTTTCATTTTATTGTGTTTTAAAATATTTCTAAGGATATTCATTGACGCAGATACCCTTCCTCTCACAGGCTTTCAGATAATTTGTGAGTGTAAAACGCTGACAATATGAGTACATTTTCATTATTTTACATTTTAAAATAATTCTTATTCATCAAAACCTTGACCTTGTCTGGCCACGCGAAGCATTTGACTTCCAGGCCACGGACATCTAGGCAAATGTCTAAACAGTCTCAGTTTGAGGTTGATACACTATTTAGCTTCTTCATTTCACCACTAAAGTGCGGAGCAGTCACTTTACACGAGTTGTCATTAGGATCTGAACGTCCGCATTGTTGAACACAGCGTTTTAGCTGCGCATACTTGGAAACCACCGACTTTTACATTGTGTTATACAGTGTCGCCTTTGCACTTTGCTGGAAAGCACCTTCATGTACTAGCAGCTCATTTCGATTTCACTTCTTTTTCTACTTTCTTGTAGTTTTTAATTAATGGGGATCTTTTATTTTTCTATGATTACTCTTTAAGTCCTCCACTTTTTCATGTACTTGGCGTAATTTTGTTACTTTTTTGAAGTTTTTTTATAGGGATTATGTTTAACTGAACTGCAACCACCAGTACTTGGCCGTGTTGTGTCTGTGTTTGTCGTTCAAGTCTATCGTCGATAGTCTGTAGTTGAAACGTATGTCGAGGTCGTCAAATTGTGTATTTATGTCGTATAAGAGTTTTTTGTCGTAGGTCTTTCGGTTAATGTGGTATATAAGTGGAGCGTTACCGTTGTTTTGAATGTATCCTGCGCTGTCTAGATATAAAAATGATTCCGGTGGCGTGTAACCTGTCAGTCGCGTCTTGTCGTGATATAAAGGATTCGGATATGTTGGACCGTAAATGAGACTATTGAGTTTGATTCTACGCGCGTTGGACCAGTGGTTTCGGATTAATTTGAGCAGGAACAAATCTATTCTAATGAGTTTCGCGTTTTCGTACAGTTTGTAATTGCTGATCATTTTGGTGTAATTAGACTCCGGTGTTCTGTATGTTCTTAGGCAAGCTCTGAGACATTTTCTCTCGAAAAGTCTTAGCTTTTCCATAGTGCTGTAGTGCCATAGTCTATCTGTATTTGTACATGTTGGTTGTAGTCCAGTTTAAAGTCCAAATGTATGCCTAAATAGCGAACGATGTCTTTATAGGGTAACTTGCGGTTGCGGTCATTGCTGTCGCGTAAGTGAAATTTCGTACCGTGTCTGCGTACGTCTGAGTTCGCGTCGGAGATTTTAGAAATGTACGGTCTAAAGAGAATAGTTTCGCATTTATTGATGTTAATTTTTAATTTCTATGTATGAAAGCAATTCTGAATTTTCCCGATGGTGTTCTGTAGTTCGATCTGTAGGACCGAAGGTTCATTGTGACGCGAGTAAATCAAAACGTCGTCCGCGAATGCTATTGCTGGTTTGACGTTGTCGATATTCAGGTCATACATTTGTAGCAGGTCGCTTATAAATATATTGAAGAGCAGTGGAGAGTTGACGGCGCCCTGTTGAAGTCCCTTGTGTATGTAGAAGCGTTTACTGGAAATAAATTCGCCGTCTGTAATAAAAAAGTTTTTACCGCGTAGTATACACCATAACATTTTGACGAGATGTTTGGGAAATTCTTTTTTGAGTAGTTTGAAGAATAGACCATTCAACCAAACTGTGTCGAATGCTTTCTCAAGGTCAATGAAGATCGCGCCTACGCATTCGTCTGAGTTACGGGCCCAGCATATATCGGAGGTGAACTTTGATGTAGCGTGGACGGTAGAATGTTTGAATTTAAATCCGAATTGAGTCTCTGGGATAATACGCCTTCAAAAGGCGTTCAGAGAATTATTTATGCACGTCTCGAATAATTTGCTAATGTTAGAAAGCAGGCTAATGGGACGATAACTCGACGGATCGTTACCGTCCTTGCCCTTTTTCTTAATTGTAATGAGTTTTGCAGTTTCCCAAGCGATTGGGAAGTAAGCTAAGTTTAAACAGTTATTAAAAAGGATCGCGTAATGAAAAATAAAGCGCCACGGTAGGTTTTTTAAAGCAATATTTGGGATGCCGTCGAAGCTAGACGATTTTTTATTGTTGAGGCGTTTAAATGTAATTTTTAATTTGACGAAGGATGTAAAGTAATTGGCTGGGATGGCTTCTGGATCGGGATTGTCTGCTGTGTTCATATCCGTGAATGTACATAATGTTCTATTGTCCAGACTGTCTTGATCTATTTCTTGTTGAAGTGACTCGATTTTCCGTTTAATAATATTTGATAGTTGTTCTTTTCCCATCTCCGAATTTTAAGTGTGGACCGATTCGAAATGCGCGCCTAATATGTTTACTTTCTCTTGAGAGTCTGTGACGAGTACGTTGCCGTGTGCGTCAGTTTGTAAATTGTCGACGGTAACATTGGCTCTATGGAAAATGTTTCTATTGGATGTTGGTATTTTGAGATCCTCGGTGGAGTTCTTTTCTTTAGGACAGAATATACTATTGATAGATGGGAAAAGTTCTTTCGATTTACGTTGAGAGATGTTGCTGATCTTATTTTCCCAAAAGGTGCTGACCGATTCTTGAAAAGCTTTTTTAATTTAACATCTAATTATCTTTAGAGCCTCTTTGAGTGCTTGTATAAGTGGGTCGTTTACTGTGGTGTAGTTTTGGATTCTGGATAGGTTATTTAGACATGTGAGCAGACGGCTCTTTTGTCTCCGGAGGTTTTTAATTTTAGGATTAAGATATCTGTCTGTAGAGTTGAAGTCGTTGTTTATTCGCGGTATTGCAAAGTCTATTGCCTGAGATATATTGTTGTTCAGCTTGTCTAAGTGTGCGTCGATTTTGTTTTTCGTTAAGTTTCTGTCGTTTGTAATATCTGTGTCATCATTTTCTATTAAGAAGAAGTCTAGTTCCAGTGTGTCGAGTGTCTGAATCGAGATGTTCATTAAAGATGCTCTATGATCGCTGGTCGAAGGGGTGGCGATCCTCTTGCCTTTGTTTCCAGTGGCGCTGGATTGGACGCTCTTCCTCTTTGTTACTTTGTTCCAGTCGCCGTTGTCCTCAGCCGACGCGATCAACATGGTGACGTCCTCGGGCACCGCTGGGTGACCTGGGAGGCTGGGTCTCCTGTAGCCTCCGTTCGGCTGCTTCCTGATTTTTCTTTCTTCAGCGACCTGCTTGGAGAGCTCGCTAATGGTATTATTCAAATTGCTTATTATTTTAAGCAATTCGTCATAGGACATCTTATCGTCGCTAGGCTCCTTTTCTTTACCTTTCGCCCTCATTCTGGCGGTTTCCGGCAACGCCGGAACTTTGCGCGTGGGCAACCTTGGGGGTGGGTTTACCCTCTTCACACTAGATTTAGCTCTGATGTATTCTTTCGTGAGTGACGAGATAATGATGTCGTCCACTTCTATGATGTTTTTGTCCGTCTTGATGATGTGTGACGGGTGAGGAATTTTCACCTTGTTCGCGACTTTGACGACACCTTGTTGGTCTACACTTTTAGGGGATGCATCCCCTAATTCTTTAAACACTATATCAATTGTTTGTATTTGATTAATCGTTATTAAGTCACTGTAAATTTATACAAATCGACGAAGATTTACTAGCATGCCACAAAAGTTACGTAGGCTGTCACCGTTAGCGGCACTTCATGGATCGGTAGCGGAGAGCACAGGTAACACGTCCGACCCATGCGAAGGTAGGCGAACAAATGCAACATGGCACCCTATCGACTGTGCCACGCTGCTTCTATAATACCTCCGACTCTTATATGGTTAACAACACTCGTCAATCGAAATTTAGCTATTTTTAAAAATTTATTGCTCGAAAACGAAAGAGAGTCGCGCCTTCTCACTTGCAGATATTGTCCTACATACCCTTCTTTACGTATGAAAAAAATTCGATTAAATAATTCGGGCGACACTAGGCGATGTCTCCTTGTAAGCTATGTAAACGTGGGACCTGATTTAAAAAATTAACTTTTTTTACGGAAAGTTATAGTACTGCGTTTGTAGTTTCATCAATTGATAAATGAATAAAAATTGTAACAACCTAATACTAAAATCGAAACGAAACACTATAATTTTCCGTAAAAAAAAGTTAATTTCTTGGCAGTTGGCTGTCAGGTTCACATACCCTAGTAGCACAAAATATTGAATACATACTCATCCAATAAAAGAGATTGAATCTCATTTTAATATTTAAATATACATATGATGTTTATTCTAGATTTAGGAAAAAATATTTTTTTTTAAGTATAAAATGAATATCTATTCAATATTTAGAATGGAATATTTTTTCCCAAATATAAAATACATATTTATTTAATATTCGCTACAATATATTTTTTCTCGAATATAAAATACATATTCATCTGATATTCAAATTCCCACCGAGGTAAAAAAAATTAGAATAACTTGTTTTAATGGAATCCAATCACAAGAAATAAAGTAATAAAAGTAAAATCTATGAATAAATGAAACACAATATAAAATTTGATTTAATTTTTTTTTAAATCTCTTAATTTTCAAGATTTACTCAACATTGCCCGAATATTCAATATGCATCTTCTAAACATAAATTTCACATTATCCGAATATTTTTTAAACGTTTCTGTTAAAATATTTATGGGAAATAGGAAACATTAATAATGGATTTTCAGGATATGTAGGTATCAGTTTTTATATTCTATTAGTATCAACTCAAAAAGTAATTTGTATTAAAATTCTTTATTTTTACAAATGAAATCAGGGTGTGCAGAGTGTGAGGTAGCGAAGAGCGGTCGTGGTAGCGAAGGTTACGCGCTAAGCGGCCACGCTTGCACGTGAACAAGTGACTCGACGTGCATTGAAGGACATTGACGGAGTCGCTTAGCACGTAGCTTTCGTACCATGGCCGCTCCAACGGTATACGCACGCTCTGATTGGTCGACGTTTTCCGTTAATATCTCCTCAACAAAGCCTCGGACAACATTTTCGCTAAGGAAAAAGTTGTTTCAAATCACCTCCCGAACCACTCTTTGCAAGGACCTCCAACATTTTTGGGACACCCTGTATATATTTCATATGATATTAATTTATTAATTACAAACATTTATTCATTCATTTCATGAATTAATACAAATACCAGCAAATTTGTTATCCACACCACTCATCATCATCTTATGCTTCAATTATCTGTAACACATACAAACTATATTTTAGTTGCAAATTAACGCAGAACTTAAAATAAAAGTAGAAATCATAATTTTCATACAAACATTATGTACAGCTCACTTAATTCCTTCCGTTGTACACTCTGTCGGATCGTAGTATATTTTAACTGGCAAATTTTAATATAGCTGTCATACTTTATCGTATTTCCTGTAATACTTGCACGATTCTTCTTGTGATATTTTAATAATTACTACCAGATATCCTTCACTCAGATAAAATACTAAAATTTCACAGCGGCAGCTCCTATTTTTGGAGAGCACCAAAATACTGTTGCTTCGTCATCAAATTATTTGCTTCATGAAACAAGCAATTCATCCCTTCGTTTCCTCTTATTGGAACGACTGTCGCTGCTAGTATCAATCAAAGACTGTGGAAACAGAAAAAACACAAGAATTTACAACGATAGTACACATACTTTAAGCGCACACAACTACTTATCAAATAATAGTAAACACTATCTACTTTTAATTGTGGATTTTACTTACTCTTTTGTTGATGATGTTATATGCTCCTCTTCTTGATGTGAAATATAATAAAATATATAAATAAATAAATATAATACTACTATTATAGTTTTACTGCATGCACACACGTATTACAAGGCAACATTACTGTCTCTTGTGCACTATTTCTTGCAGTATCTGGTGAAATTTTTTTCTTCTGTCTTAATAATCTGCATCCAGCTATTCCTCACTGTAACCTATATCTGTCAAACGAATCTGTCAAACGATACTAACTTACATCTGTCAAACGATATACACAAGTATTTCTTATGGCGGCCGACGAGCCTTGCCGATTGATTCCGAGAGTCGACGAATTGACGAACGGCCTTGTCTCCTATTGGCTAACAAGGAGAGTGCAAGACCTTCAACTCACCAATTTCATTGAAATTTTGTACACTTATAGATTTCGTTCCCCTGATTACGAGTATATACCATTATAGGGGCAGACACTCAATAGTTTTTGAGATATTTGTAATTAAAGTTTTATTATTACCTTGGTGTACGAGTTTAGTTGCAGCAATCGTCAACTGTAACGGTGGCGCACCGGTAGAATACCAGACTCGTACGCCACACAGTGGGACAAAACGGCGCTCGGCGATCAAAAGTCGATTTTCGTGAATTCGAAAAATGGAAAAACTGTTTAAGTACATGGATAGAGAACAAATTGCTGTTTAATGTAGTGCAATCCGTTTTTTTATATTTGCTCTCGTTTAGCTCTGGTGCGCATTCAAAGTCAGTTGAAATTCGTTCAAGCAAAATGCTTATGATATCACACCTAACTTCAATGTACGATTCCGAAAAACTTTGCTCGGAAAGACGACATTCCAATGAATCATAAAGCTTGCTAGATTAGTATAAATTGTATTCAGTGCATAAAGCAAGTCAAAATGTTAACAACTTGTTCAATAATAACATTTAAATAAAAGGAAGTACAGTGTATTAAAATTTTAACTTTACATAAGTTTTTAAAGGTGAGTCCCGTC
>NW_026533133.1:160908-163727 GCF_026283585.1 Hylaeus volcanicus | reverse complement strand
GTTAACTGTATCGACTGAAATATCTGAGGTACGGAAAACAAAAGACAGTCACCTACTGATTAACCTATTTCCACTGTTAAAACATGTGTGTATTCATTTTTAAGTAACCGAATTCTTTTCTTTCATATTTATTAACAGATTTGATGTAAATTTTAATTATAAAACACAAAGTATATAACATATATCTAAGATATTAAACACACTGTACTTTATATGTAAATATTTCGTCAGCCTCTACATTAATATATTTTATATTAATATAACTTAAAGGCCATAATGTGGAGCAAAACTCCTCCAAATATCATTAAAATATCTCCAATAGAACTAAAGTTACAGATTTTTGATCGTCGAGAGCCGTTTTGTCCCACTGTGCGTCGGTCGGAATTGTAATATGGCTGTCAGTCATGCCGCTCGTTCATTTCTAACCTGTTACTGTCAGTTTGGATTTGTGACATTTGGTTTCTTGCAACAAGACTTTCTGCCATGCGTTGTGTGTGCTTTTGAAAACTTAAGGGACTGGTATTGTAATATAATAAATTGTGCGTTATTCATATGACATTAATTTTATTTGTAAATAACACATACAAACCTTATTTTACTTGCAAATTAATGTAGAGCTTAAAATAAAAATACATTTGTCTTTTATTATAGTAAGCGTAGAGTCTACAATATACATAATGTGTCTGAAGCCAGATATACACTAGCCGTAAAAAAAAACGGGACACTATTTTAAAACGTCATAACTCCGAGAGTTTTCAACCGATCTTCGAGAAACTTCGTGAGGTTTAGTTTTGAAGTGTCCTCTGGGTGCGTGCAAAGTTGCATTGACGAGGGTTGATGATAAAGGGTTAATTCACCCCCCTTAAAAGGGTAATGCGGAAAAACGGCACTTCAGAAGAGTCCAGGGGCGACGGAAGGTGGTGAAAAAATCAAAAAAACTTTTGAGGCAACTCTGTTTGATGCCCCCTACAAAATGCACCCCTTGAAATCGCTCTTGGACAAACCCATCCCTCACAACATCCCACCCCCCCTAAAATCCACAATTTTTTGACGACAGTCTCGATTTTGGGCTCAATGCATTCTCTGGACTCCCCTGATCCAGAAAATGCTATCACCCATACCGTGCACCCCATAAGCACCCTTTGGGGGGGTGGAACAGCTCGCAAATTTTCAACCCCCTTCGTAAGGGAGCACTTCCACACATCGGAGGGCGATGAAATTCACCATGTTTGTTCTCGATACGTTAAGGATCAATGCCGAAAAGGTTCCGTTTCGAAAACTGCCCCCGGAGCTGAAGGGAGGGGGGCAGAGGTAGGGGGGGTCACCCCCAAGTGTAAGGGTTGGAACGTTGTTTCGTTCGGTAGATTACATATCCAACAGTTCAGGGCATCGGAGCGACACAGTTTTGATGTCTTTTTCCTGCGTGAATGGCAATAAAATTCGAAAATGTCGTTTTTTTGGGAAAACCCACCCTCAACTTCAGGCCCATCTGCAGGGTGAACGAGCCACCCCACGTCAACGCCGTTCATGGTATTGTTGTTGTTAGTTTATTTATTATTGTATATTTTGCCTATTATACGTACAGTATATATACTCTTAAATTATTTTGTAATGTCATTCGTATAAATTATGTTCAGTTATGAGATAATGAGTTTGGACAATAATTTTTCCGATGTATTATATATGTATGTATTGTGACGTGGATTCTCAAGGACGACTCGTCCCTCCTCGCCACTGATGGTTTCTTGGGCGCCAGGTGCAATTGCACCACCTCGACTCACTTTCGATGTTTGGTAGAGGGAAGTGGGTTCCTCGGTGAAATAAAGTGCTGGGCACGATTTCCTAGGATCTAATTATTTATTTAGCTTTCGCTGGAGTCCAAATTTACACTATACACCACTTAAATCTAGAACAAAACTTAAAACTAAAAATAATTAAATGGCGCCACGTCGCGTCGACGTGATCTCGGTGGGGAAGCGAATGCGCGAGAAGGGAGCACTCTTCATGCGCTTGTACACGGTAGGAGCGATCTGCGCGAGAAGGGAAACTCTTCACGCAGTCGGATCGGTAAGGAGAAGACAGCTTCGCGAGGAACTCTGCTCGGCGTCTTTGCGGTTCTACACCGCGGGAATATCTGATTTCGATGTTCGACGAGCCACCTTGTATACTCATTTCGGCCGCGTTGCCGAAATGGTATGTGTTTGTCGGTGTGTCGAAATTCCCGTTAGATATTGTTTATCGACGCTGTCTGGCAGCCAGTGTTTACATCCGCGACTGTTGTTAGTTTTTGTCACCGACGGTTACGCAGCGTGGGAACGCGGTTCCCACGGTCGGCGACTCGGTAAACGTTCGATGTGTGTCCGCGTTTCTTAATTTACCGTCTTAATCCTAATTGATCGTCTTATAACAGATAGCTCCGGTTTTCTGTTACAGTATCTATATGTATAGGTATATATAATATGTGATGCAAAAAATAAACAGTATGATAGGATGAAGCGATAGGGCTTATGAAGTGAAAAGGTTTAGTTTTACATATCACAATTATAACATATGTACTATATCTATTTTTTGAGGGAAAGACGTGAACGCGAATTAGAGGAAACGGGAATGAGTGAGACAGCGAAACGTCTTTCACTTTGTTTTTCACGCACCGCAACGTGGTGTGACTGCGACAACACACTCAATTTACCAAGATGTTAACAATTTAATAGCTCCGAAACGGCACATTTCCGGCACATGGTTTCTATCCGACATTTTCTCTACGCGCTGAGTAAAATACATTGATGTAAAAAAAATTAACGTTAATTTTCAATTTTATA
>NW_026533133.1:157651-160898 GCF_026283585.1 Hylaeus volcanicus | reverse complement strand
ATAATTTACGCATATGATTTTTGGATTTTGAGTGCTGTGGAATGTTATTCAGTTTAAAATTACTTTTACAAATTGTACAATATGCTTTTCCATTGCATTTTCGTAACCATTTGTTGTGCTCTGTTTTTGTTCTGCCCCTGCTGTTTGTACACACTGTTAAAATAATTGCAAACGAGTGTCATCTTTTAGTTAAGTACATCTATGCATTTCACAAAATACATATATAACTATAATAACTTGTATAAGACATCTCTGAGAGAGTCATTGCATGCCCATGATGCATCACACAGCATTACCAAAAATTATAAGGTAATATGTAAAATATAAGACGTACCATAAGCCCACCCACCACGACAAGGTAGAGACGCATAGGGAGGGAAGAAATGGTGTCACATGCTTTGTCCACAATATCACAGTAGGGAGAAAGGAAAAGTTCACACAGCATTAATAGTTGGAACACAATTTTAAAAACATTCATTTAAAATTTGGGGAGAAATCAAAAAGAATGACTAAAAGTAATACATACAGGGTGTCCCAAAAATGTTGTAACACCTTGAAAGGGGTGGTTCGGGAGGTGATTCGAAACAACTTTTTCCTTAGCAAAAATGTTGTCCGAGGCTTCGTTGAAGAGATATTAACGGAAAACACTGACCAATCACAGCGCGCGTAATACTGTTGGAGTGGCTGTGGTAGCAAAGGCTATGCGCCAAGCGGCCGCGCTTGTACGCGAACAAGTGACTCGACGTGCATCGAAAGACATTGACGCAGCCGCCTAGCGCATAGCTTTCGCTACCACGGCTGCTCCAACGGTATACACACGCTCTCATTGGTCAGTCTTTTCCTTTAATATCTCCTTAACGAAGCCTCAGACAACATTTTCGCTAAGGAAAAAGTTGTTTCAAATCACCTCCCGAACCACCTCTTTCAAGATGTTACAACATTTTTGGGACACCCTGTATTTTGAATTCAAAGAGTTCATAAGGTATGAGAAAAATGAAATGAAATAATATTCAAAAAATTAAGGAATAAAAAATATGAGAAGTAATGAACATATAGAAACAGTATTTATACATATATAAGACTCTGAATAATATATTAAAGACATTTTATTGAAGAAACTTTTAAAATATCGAAAGTCAAACAAAATTAAACATTATAAAGATGAAAATCTTGTCCCTAAGTGATTAAGCATGTCACACCTTTAAAAAGAGAAAAAAAAGATGGAGAAATATTAAATGAATAGATATCAAGCAAGAATGAAAAAAAGATAACGTTTAGGTAGAAAGTGAAACGATTGCAAATATAAACCACAAACAATTTAATTCCAAAATATTTTTAAAAATTTGAATAAAAACAAAACTAATGGTTCGAATATAAATTATTACTTGACATTAATGCAAAATGATTTGGGCCAATCGAAATTGTAGAACTAGTTTCTCCGCGGGCTTTGAAAGCTGTTTTAATCACGGCAATGGAATTTACAGAATTATGTTTAAGTTTATTTCTTTTACAAGTTTTGACATCGGTCAGAATAGAGAAAATTCTTTCTGCTTCTGCATTTGAGTGAGGAATATTCCTTACAACATTCACGAGTTGTTTCAAGACTGAGAACAGAAGATTGTTATCTTTATCACTCGCAGAATTAACTTGGACCTATATGTCATCAAAGCACAGCTGTGACAATTGTTGACATTGTACTTTATCGAAGGTGTAATATAACTTATTCCATTCTTCTTTTAATTTTAAGTGGTCAAAAGATCCTAATTTTTGTGCAACGTAAATTAAATTTTTCAAAGTATGGTCTCTATTACTATCAAAAAGTGCTAATTTCGAATCAAAAACTTGCAAACTGCCTAAAAATGTATCTTTTAAAGGGAAACGTTTTATTATTTCGGAAATGGCTCTAATGTAAAAAGCTAAGCAAAATTTTTTAATTTCAAGAAACGTTTCCTGGGGCAAAATATTGTCATCGACATGATCCTTCAAATATTCTTCACATTCAAAACCGAGGCAGATGTCCTTCAAGTCTAACAAATTGTTGCCGGAAAAAAATCTATGTCAAACATCGAGTCGTTTATTGTGAAATATTCTTGTTTTAGATAAAAAGATAAGCTTTTGTTTCTATCTTTTTTATATCGCAAAGTAGATTATCGGCCGTATCGTTTTTTTGATTTTCAAATACTTCCGAAATTAAAAAAAGATTTAATGAATCCCAACATTCTAAAATGCGTGCTACGCAGGCGTGCATGGCTAGCCAACGCGTATCGCACAATTTAAAAATTTTTTTCGACTTATTATTAATAAATTCTTGAAAATGAGAGAAATTCGCCGACCGTTTGACACTACTATTAATATAAACCGTTAAATTGCGAATAAATTTTTCAATATTACTTGGGATTTCCGAACAAGCTTTATTATATACTAATGCCGCGGAATGGCAAATACAATTGACTGTTATCAATGAAGGACACCTCGTTTTAAGTTTCGAACAAAATGAAGAAAAACACTCGATCATCACTGATGCATTGTCACATGTGAATCCAATTACATTATGCATAGGAATTTGCTTTTTGTGCAATGCTTTCTTGAATACTGAAAATAAACCTTCTGCAGAGCAATCTATGGCATCTAATTTTAATAATTCTAATAATTCTGCATAAAGATGCAGAAGTTTCCGAATTTACGTGTTTAATTAAAAAGGTGAGCCATTTTACGTTAGAAATATCTGTGCTTTCGTCAACAACTGTAGAAAATTTATGATGTAGAGCACTTTCAATAATTCTATTTACTTCTACTTTCGAAAGCACATTTGTAATAATTTTGTTACATTTTAAGCGGCCCAAAGTTAGTTTACTGGCTATATGCTGTTAAAGTAATGCTTCGTTCGCGATCTTTCGCTTTTCGTCCTTATATTAGCATTGTTCTACATACCCTTCTTTACATATGAAAAAAATTTGATTAAATAATTCGGGGGACACTAGGCGATGTCTCCTTGTAAGCTATGTGAACGTGGGACCTGACTTAAAAAATTAACTTTTTTTACGGAAAATGATAATATTTCGTTTGTAGTTTCATCAATTGATAAATGAAAAGAATTTGTAACAAGCTGATACTAAAATCGAAACGAAACACTATCATTTTCCGTAAAAAAAGTTAATTTCTTGACAGTTGGCTGTCAGGTTTACATACCCTAGTAGCAGAAAATATTGAATACATATTCATCCAATAAAAGAGATTGAATCTCATT
>NW_026533133.1:30943-142651 GCF_026283585.1 Hylaeus volcanicus | reverse complement strand
GGCCCCCCGATATTGGGCAGCAACCGCGCTAACGCGGCCGCTGTCCCTCCATTCTGGGGGCCAGGAGGTCAAAGTGTTCCTTGAAGCGCCAGCGGCCGTCGACGATCAGGCCCAGGTACTTCATGGTGGGCCTGATGTCGACGAAGGTATCCACGACGCGAATCCGGAGGTCCCGATCGCAGGGCGGCCGCCGCGCCCGAGACAATCCGTAAAGCCAGATTGCCTCGGTCTTCGCAGCAGCCACGGTCGGACCCATCCTCCGGATTCGCCCGACAACGCAGTCTAGGGCGGACTCAGCAAGGTGCCTGGTCCTCCCCCAGTCTTCCCCCTCGGCATGTAACAGGGTGTCATCCGCATAGCAGATGACACCCGCGCCCGGAGGAAGGACAACCCGCAGCACCGCGTCATACGCAAGGTTCCACAGAAGCGGTCCGAGGACCGACCCCTGCGGAACCCTGCGGTGCGTCTCCCTCGTGTGCACAACCTGGTACCGGCCGGTAAATACTACCTCCCTGCCGCGAAGATAGTCCCAAACCACCTCCAGGAGATAGGGGGGCACCTGAAAATAATCCAGCGCCACCGCTACCTCCCTCCAGGGCAGGGTGGTGAAGGCGTTGGACATGTCCAACGACACAGCAATCAACACCCGGCCCCGAGCGACAGCCCTTTCCTGGAGGAGGCGCAAACGCTCCAACGCGTCCATCGTTGAGCGACCCCTCCGGAATCCGTACTGGCTGTCGCTGAGGTCGGGACCACCGCGCGACAGGTGCTCGAGGAGGCGGGCAGCTATGATTCGTTCAAAAAGCTTGCCCGCCTCATCAAGCAGACACACCGGCCGGTACGCAGAGGGAGACTCTGCGGGTTTTCCCCCTTTCTGGAGGAGAACCAGACACGCTTTCTTCCACACACTGGGGAAGGTTCCCCGGCGCAGGTTAGCGTCCAAGACGCTCCTGTACGCCGGGCCAAGGACTCCCAAGGCCAGAGCCACCAGGCTACCGGCTACTCCATTCGGGCCGGGAGCTTTCTTGCCCCTAGCCCGGAGCCCCCCGATAGCTCGGGACAGCTCATAGTCCGTGACCCGGAATTCATCCGACCATTCAATAGTCGGACTCGGGGCGCGTTCCAACGCACCCTGTCCCCCATCGTTGAGGGGAAGGAGGGTATCAATCACGCGGCCCAGGAATTCCGGGTCTAACCTCTCTGTGACAGGGGACGCCCAAGGGCGGAGCTTTCCCAGCACCACCCTGTATGGGCGCCCCCACGGATCGTCACGGAGGGTGAGCAGGAGCTCGTCCCACGCTCTGGCCTTGGCTGCGGCTATCGCGCGCTTGAGGGCCACCGCCGCCGACCTGTACACCCCGTACAGTTCGGCGACTCTCCACTCCGGGTTACCGCTTAAGAAGTGGCGGCGCCGAGCACGGGTATACTGGCGACGGGCGCGGCTGGCCGTTCTTCTGAGGTCGGCAACCTCGCCCGTCCACCAGTACGCAGACTTCCTCGGGGGCTGCTCGCGGATCCGGGGCATAGCTACGTCGCAAATCATTTGCAACGTGTCCCGGATCCACAAAGCCCCCTCTTCTGCCCCGCGCTCCCTGACCGGAGGCCAGGCGGAGCCGATAATCACGGCCCTCAGTAGATCCTCGTCTAGTCGCTTCAGCGCCCATCCTGGCGCTGAAGGGATGCTACGTCGGAGGGGGGCGTCCGCTGGCGGGTCCGAGACCACAGCCACGTCCATAAGGACGTAGCTGTGGTCCGACAACGTTTCACCCTCCCAGACCCGCCAGTTAGACACCCAGCGTGAGGCGGCGGCTGACGCAAACGATACGTCCACGATGGACCAGCCGTTCCACCTCACGCACGTTGGTACCCCGGTTTAATAACCGGAGCTCCATCCCCTCCGCCCAATCCTGCAGCGCTCCGCCTCGGGAGCCGGTCCTCGGGTTACCCCACGCGGTGGACCTAGCATTGAGGTCCCCGAGGACCAGCACTGGGTCGGCCATATAGGGGGCTAACATAGCCCCCAGCCGGTCCAAAAACCTCCCAAGTTCGGCAGCACTACAATTGGGTGAATTGTAGCATCGTGCGACTAGGAACCTTCTCCATTTTACCAAAACCATCCCCCTGCTCCGTTCGAACACAGTGCAGGGGGGAACGGTCGCCGAATGGCGACGGTACCACATCGCCACGAGGCCGTCCTCGTTCCCGAACCAGTGTGGATGGTCGGGGACTTGGTACGGCTCCGTGGCCACCGCTAGACCAACCCGTCACTCCGCCAGACAGTGGACCATAAGGTAATGTGGCCGGCGGCAGTGGTTCAGGTTGGCCTGTAATACCCCAAGGGAAGCCCTGTGCGCCATTTCTAGGCCGTCACAGGACCTCCCTCAGACGGCTGCGTGGGTAGGGGGAGGGAAATCACCTCCCCTGACGCCACGGCCTCCACCTCCATCGCAGCTGGCACAGAGGAGGTAGACGGGAGTGTAGCATCCCCTCCACCTCCCCGAGCTGCCGCAGAGGGTGGCGCCACACCTGCCACCCCCCTTCGACCCTTCTTCTTCTTTGGGGGCGGGGAGCACGCCTTTCGCAACCGCCGCAACTACCTCCTGGGGGGTCACGGATATGTCCAGCCCCGTCAAGCGGAATTCCGCCTTTTTGACGGGCCTAGCCACCCTAACCTTCAGGCCCCCCAAGGCGGCGGTCATTTTGGCCGCCAGGGCGTCTGCCTTCGGGCCCCCATCGGCGCCCGGGACCTGAATAATCAGGTCCCCCGTGACGGCCCTCTTCCAGGAGAGGGCCTCAATCCCGAGGGCTCCCAGGTCGACGTCCTGGCGAGCCCTCCTAATGGCCTCCTCGTAGGTGACCCTGCTCCCCTCCGGGACCTTTACCGGGACCATTACCCGCGCCCTTTTGGACAGGGGCCGAGGCGACGGGCGGGACCAAGGATAGGCGTGCCGCCCTCCTCGCCCGCCGCCCCACCACCTGCGACCAGGCAGCCCCATCGGGATTGCCCGGTGCCGTCGCAGGATTAGTGGGGGGAGAAGGCAACAACCGCTGCGGAACGGTGGATGGTAGGGCGGCCTGGGCCCCCCTCTTCCTCCCCTTCTTCTTCTTCTTCCCCCCCGCCGGCTTAATAATGACGGGGAAGGATTCCCCGCCAACCACCGGCGTAGAGGAAGCCACAGCACGAACCGCAGCCGCAGGGGTCGTCTGCCCCCCCACCGCTCCGGCATATCCACCCTGCAGTGGCTTTGCGGGGCGTGGCTGGGGATCCCGAAAGCCCAGGAGGAGCTCGTTTCTGATTGACGCAAATTTCGCATCAATCAGAGCCCCAATCCTGGCCAGGAGAGCCCCATCGTCCCTCGCCGTGGTGGTCGCCGGAGGCGGCGAGTGGGTGTCGAACCGACCTCCCCGGGCAGGTGGAGACGACAGTCCTGCTAGGGGAGCATCAAGCCTCCTCTTGAGGACCATCATCTCCCCACGCACAGCGTCGAGGGTCTCTCGGAGGCCCTCGACCTCTCGCCAGAGGCTGGCGTTCTCCTCCCTGAGCGTCTGGCCATCCGACTGCACCCTGCCCCACAGGGCTGCAGTCGGTGCGCCGACGCCTACAGGGGAGGAAGCATCCCTGACCCGGGCTTTTTTGGCGGCCTCCCGGGTTACAGGCGGCGACACCGGCCGGTCAGCACCAGCGTGTCGTTTGGCCCGAGCGCACGAGGCCGAGGACATTGACGTCATAGAGACGCCATCGTCCTCGTTCACCCCCAGCCGTGACCCCGCTCCCGGATCGAGAGCAGCAAGGCCAACTCCGGTCCGGCGACCTCTCGAGCTTGCTGCAGATGGGCCTGCAGCCCCCAGCCCGCGTGTCGACGAAGCCCTTGAACTTGGCTTCGACGTCACACCTCCCTCCTCGACCACTTCCGGGCACGGTAACTCCTCCAACACAACGGTGCATGACCCGCACCTCACCGCGCACTACTTGGTCGAAGTCCCGAAGGGGCCGGCTCCTGATCCCGCGCGGCACTACCACCTCGGCAGTGCGAGCACACATCAGCCCCCCCCCCCTGAGGCCAGCAGAAGCAAAGCCAGCGCACAGAGGGGAGCACTCCCAGTGGGCCACCGCGCGGGAACAACCTCTCCTCGTCCCTGTGAGGCAGTTTTCACCCCTACTCAGTGTGAGCCTTACCGGCATGGGAGGCCCTGCCAGGATCCGGAGATCCCGCCGGCATCGCCTCACACATCACAGGTGCTACTTCCCGCCTCGTACCCCTCTCCCCGTTAGCGACGCACAACTATGTGCGCCCTCAGGGTCCACCACGAGAAGGTGGGGAGAGAGGATTTTAGACCTGGGACATCCTTCAAATAGAGAGAACGGATCCACAGTGGATCAAAGCCACCACTGTGGACGCCCCAGATCCTCCGGACCCCCCCCCCCCCCTGAGTTACCCTGGTGGCGCTCTCGATCTTGGTCGGTCTCGTTCCCCGCGGAGAGTTCACCTCTTTGTGACGTGGGAATCTGCCACGTCACAATACATACATATACATATGACATATAGGGTGTCCCAAAAATGTTGTAACATCTTGAAAGAGGTGGTTCGGGAGGTGATTTGAAACAACTTCTTCCTTATCGAAAATGTTGTCCGAGGCTTCGTTAAGGAGATATTAACAGAAAACGTCGACCAATCAGAGCGCGCGTGTGCCGTTGGAGCGGCCGCGGTAACGAAGGCTACGCACTAAGCGGCCGCGCTCATACGCAAACAAGTGACTCGGCGTGCATCGAACTTTGAGCTCTATCCTAACTGGAGTGTGAACTCCCGTAGGAAGAAGTAAAGGCGACAGAGGTTCGAGAGAAGTGCAAAATGTGTGGTTCCGGTATTATCCTATTGGAAATTTATTTGTAGAGGGTGAACAAACGTACACCGTAACATAACCTACCCGAGCATCGCTGAGCATTGTCGAGTGAGTTACTTTCAGATTCTTTTCCGCATAAAATTGGATAAATACAATATAAATTGAATTGTGACAAATAATAAAATTCAGCTCTATACCATATTGTATATATTTGTATGATCTAAATTATGGTATGTAAATTATGTATACTATTTCATTATTATGTCATTATTATTAAGGGTGCGCAGGATGTAAACTAGCGCCACTAACGGAGAGGAGGTGAACTACTGTATAGTAAGCTGGCGCCACCAACGGACAGTAGGAGAACTACTAGATAGCTGGCAAAAAATTTGTATGACAATATGGCTGCTTCGCTATCGCGCTGTCCACTGCAGCGCTGCTGTCGTCTGTGCTGCGGTGTTGTGCTAGTAGTCTAAAGACGCTTTTCAGTATGGTTCAGTATCGTAGTAAGTTTAAAAAATGCCCGCGGTCATACATTTCTCTTTTAACTCTTTCAGTGCCGAGAGCCGATATATCGGCCCTTGCTGCACTGGCGAGAAGTGCCAGAGCCGATATATCGGCCTGAACCTTGTAGCGTTTTACTATTCGCATTGCGAGAGAACTCTATATTGTCTGTATATTGTATGTATAAATATAAATTTAATAATGGGAGATAAGCAACATATTTATCAAACTATGTTATACTTGTATTTAATTTTTACATTAAAATTATTTTGGAGTATGGGGAATGTAATATATCCGGGCTCCTAACGAAAGCATACGCCACTGAATGACACGTCGGACGCGTGGTCCGAGCAGGTGCTCCGGTTTTTGAGTTTGTTTACGGACGTCGAGCGCGACACACGTGTATCAAATATATAATTATCATTATTAGAAATATCTGAGTCATTTACCGATCCCGATATATAACAGGGAATTGTTAGAAGATAACACGCTAAAATACATATGTATAGGGAAATGATGATAAAATGATTATTACACAGAATTAGTTCCGTTTTCTTGTTATTTACAATTTAACCCTCGGACAGAGATGGGCAAAATCTTTATCTAAATAAAAATTTTAAATATCGAATAAAGATGAAAAATTATTATCTCTTACTCGTCGAATAAAGATACATAACTTTATCTTTATTCGATGACTGCCGAATAAAAAAATGTATTCGAAGTAAATGTACTCAACGGATAAAGATAACTTAAATTATTTTTATTCGAAGGCTAAAGATACCTGCTTTATCTGCAGAAAGTTTCAATCGTAAGATACTTTTCGCACTTTTAACTTTATCCGACGGGTAAAGATACCTGCGTTAACTGCAGAGAGTTTCACTCGTTGGGTAGTTTTCCCATTTTTAACTTTAACTGACCGCTAGAGATACCTGGTTTCTACCCGAGAGTTTCAACCCTAAGATACTTTTCCGCATTTGTATCTTTATTCGACGGCTAGAGTTGCCTGGTTTCTCCCCGAGAGTTTCAACCCTAAGATACTTTTCCGCATTTGTATCTTTATTCGACGGCTAGGGTTACCTAGTTTCTCTCCAGAGATATTCATCAACAAGTTTCATTCGTCGCGTGGGATAACTTTCGTACTTTTATCTTTATCCGAAATTATCGAATAAGGGTCGAATAACTTTTCAAGCGGTATTTACTGTTTAGTCGGCGGTTGTAAAGTATAGTTATACATAATTATACAGGAGTAAGGAAGTGTATACTTGTGCATATAGACGTGTACTGTAGATATAAATTATGGTCTTTTTAAATGTTTATAAGTATTGTTATTGCAAAATTCCTATTGTTTGCTACGACTCGGCAACGAGTAACCGATCGAGATGATTTCATGATGTTCCCATGTAGAAAAATTTATAAATTTCTTAAATTGATATTATTTATTTTAATTTCAATTTTAGTAAGTTTACCTATATTTGAATCTTATAAAATTGGAACATGTATATTTTGTCCATTAAACCAAATTTTATTTTGACTAATTACAGGAACATTTATTATATTAACATGATTAGGAAGACAATTAATTGAATATCCTAATATTGAACTTAATCAAATTTGAACATTCATGAAATCTTAATTGGCAAAAATTAATATTTCTGCAGATAAAGCAAGTATCTTTAGCCTTCGAATAAAAATAATTTAAGTTATCTTTATCCTTTGAGTACATTCACTTCGAATATATTTTTTTATTCGGCAGTCATCGAATAAAGATAAAGTTATGTATCTTTATTCGATTTTCTATTTAAATAACTTTTTTATCTAAATAATGCCCATCTCTGCCCTCGGCCATCGGGCGGTCGCACGAACGACGGAGCCGGGTCACTATTCAGCCATCGAAATCCAAGTCCATACGCGCTACAAAAGAAGGCTTAAAATCAAATTTTTATATGCAAACATTATAATCATATTAATAATGCCCCGTAACCAATTGTTTTTGTTAATATTTTGTCCCGAAAACTACTTCTTTTGCAATAAAGTTCGAAACATTTCTGTCGCTAACAGTTAGAATAGCGGGGAGAGCTGATTGCTACGGATCGAGTTACAATGTAAACACATGGCTCAACACTCTCGATCACAGAGGAATGGAACTTCGAAAAACGACGGAAAAATGACCCAGGCCCGGTGCCGGAGGGTTAATGCTAAAAAATTGTGATTTTTGTCGTTTTTTGTTTTTTAAAGAACAAAATCCATTGTTGTGCCCTCAGGCGTTTTTTAAAGGGTTTTGGGATATCGTGGGTTTCGGAGCGTTTAAAGAATTGGAATTCATCGGTGTTCGATGATGAGTCGAAGGATCGTAACTCCAGCGATGTACTCTCAACAATTACTTTATTCAAAATGTGCTCAGAACTGTCTTTTACAAGGTGTTATTGTTTTTATAGTCTTTGTTGGCAATCGGACATGACCATATATGGTCATGTTGCCAGGCGTGAGTGCTGCAAGCTTGCAGTCCTCGCGTCAAAGTATGTCGCTGATTTCGGACATTCTTGACCGGGCATAATCGGGTCGTTACTCGATTAGCGATGGTCGATCATATGTTGTAATAATCGGTGTCAGGGCACAACACCATCTATAAAAATTGGTTTTAGTAAATTTGCTCAGTTTCGTCCAAAAGAATATGTAATAGTCGGAACCTGTGGAACACAATCTGTGTATGTATGTGTAATGCATCAAAATGTAAAGTTAATGCTTCATGGCGCCAAACTGCAAAAATGGTAAACCTTACGTTTAGGGGAGCCAGCTCCGATGACCTTGACCTTGACACATGTTGTCAAGGGCACTCTCCCGAGTAACACCCAAGAGGTTTTAGCCGTCGGCCGTTTTTTATTAAAAACTTATTAGCATATAAAAATAATATAATCGATAATGAATAGAGGATACTGTGATATAATATATATACGAAACAGTTGATGAGTATGTAGAATGAAAATTTAATCAGTATTTAAATGATCTAATGGATATACAGAACTCATTATTTCGAAGAAAGTCTCAATCCGTTTGTCAAAAATACAATTTCTTTTAAATAAAAATTCTGTGAGGTAATTCGTATAATGGTATTCACAAGTGCCATAGCGAGGAATATTTGCTCTCATATCCCTCCAGAATCTTTCTATGTTTTGCGTGTGAACACCAGTTTGTGGATCCACAAAATTTTCTGAATGGTTTACTGTCCGATGTATATAATTTTCATTGCGCAAGGCATCGTATGCACACCACTTATCAGTATGAATAATTGAACCGGCAGCAACATATTTTCGAAGTATCGGTAGAAGCGTTTCGGTATTCCGATTTAGTACAGGTAAAATAAAAACTTTTTTACTAGATTTTTCTATGCCACCGAAAATCCATTGTCCCTGTATTAAACGCCCTCTATTATACTTTCTCTTGCTTATTTTGGCCTCATCTATTTCGACAATTTTGTCCGGTCCACCAATTACCTCCTGCTTATGCATTAGCCATTGATGAAGTAACTACAATTAATTTAGTGCAAAAACGTACAATACTATCTAAGAGCAAAAGTAAGTAAATAGCGTAAAATGATAATTGTATGCCATATATTACCTCTCGACAAAATTGTGTCCAGTCAACTACATCTCTATTATTTAGTTCCAGCTCATTCATTAAACAG
The DNA here is from genome assembly GCF_026283585.1 of Hylaeus volcanicus. NCBI lineage: Eukaryota > Metazoa > Arthropoda > Insecta > Hymenoptera > Colletidae > Hylaeus > Hylaeus volcanicus. Next base: position 133,623 of record NW_026533133.1, on the reverse strand, counting down.
TTTTGTCGTGGTGGTTGCAGCAACAAAAAATAGGCAACAAACCGACATATCTTTACTAGGCTCATGTGTGTTCTCTCAAACCACGTTCCATGGAATGCACTAATTTTGAAATTGCACATCACTCTTCTTCGCTTTCGATTTTTTACAACTTTATAATACGTTTTCGTGCAATGAAATAAACGGTCATCAGAAGCATTTGCAAGTGCTAAGTCATTCTCACACCTTGGACACTTTATTCTGCTACGAACCACTTTCTTTTCACACAAAAAGTTCCCAAAGAATCAAAATTATACGTTATATTAATAAATTCATGTAAATGCATGATGATAATCCAGAAAATTCAGAAATTCTTGAACCGACAGATACAAAGCTCTGTGACATACTGATACATACTGGACGTATTATCGTATACAAAGTATTACAATATTCGTTAACCTACTGTTTTGTTCCGATTTCTCGCATTATTCTTACCTGGTCTGTTACTAGTTACTAATACTAATTAGTTAGTTAGTGTAGTTTTTAGAAAGGGTCTAGGGAGCGCGATCTTTACTCATATAGTGAAAAAACGGGGGTCCAGGGGTCTGCCCCCGGTCAGGGGTTTGGGGACGAAGCCCCCAACTATGAGTACTGCAGCGCACCTCGCAGGTGTGTACATGGTTACTCTGAGGGATGTATATCATTCTGAAGGGGGTCGAGGGCGCGCAGCCCCCCAGTACGCGTTCGGTTTCGAGGCATATGCTTTTTAAATTTTCTGAATGGTTTTTCAGCTGAAATGATACGCATTGCAACTATACGCGTGCAGGGGGACTGCGCCCCCCAGACCCCCTGCTGAGCGGAGGGTTGCGCCCCCTCGACCCCCCTCAGAGTAACCATGTACACACCTGCGAGGTGCGCTGCAGTAATCATAGTTGGGGGCTTCGCACCCAAACCCCCAACCGGGGGCAGGCCTCCGGACCCCCGTTTTTTCACTGTATGAGTAAAGATCGTGCATGATACAAGCTCTCTGAACAAGTTTGAACCGTTGCAGTGTGTTTTTATATGCTATAGATAGCATGTTCGAATATGTAAATATATGATTTTGATATGCTAATAGCTTTTTAATAAAAAGTGTCCGACGGCTAAAACCTCTTGGGTGTTACTCAGGAGAGTGCCCTTGACAACATATGTCAAGGTCAAGGTTATCGGAGCTGCCTCCCCTAAACGTAAGGTTTACCCACAACAAAAAGTGAATATATCATGACAAACATTTTACACTTTATTGCTCGGACCCTTTGAGGTCCGTCGTGGGTTAAAGTCGGCACACGTGCGCTTTGGATGGTTCCACCCTTGGTTCATATACATCGTATTATTACGGGAGCGACGCCGTTGGATTCCTTACGTTTTCCTGATGAAAACGCTACTAAACACTATATAAATCGGACTATTTTTAACGAAGATAGGCAAAAAGCGTACAAATCATTTTTTCCGTATAATTTCCTTCTAAATAATCCGAATTGTATCGTGCCATTTTCATCGGGATAACATAAGGAATCGATTGGTAATACATCCGTTAAGATCCGATAAGAAATACGGAAAATGATGGTCGACCTTCTTTGGGTCTAGTTTGCTACGTCCTTTTTATGATACCATTGTTGCCCGGCGGCGGACTAACATGTGTACTCGGAAAAGCTTGAAACCATTCGAATTGCCCGGTTCTTTCGGGCCGCTTGATTTTTTCGGACCGCTCGATTCTATTCAAGTAGCTTGAATCTTTCAAGCTACTCGGTTTTTTCAAGTACTCGACTCGGCTCGGAAATCGGGTCCCGGTTTGACTCGGCTTGAAAGCCGCTTGAATATTCGGTCTTTATTCAGTTTTCGGCAGCTCTAACAACCCACTTGAAAGTGTCATCTCCTCGCGTAGGAGGGGTCGTAGGGACCTAGCGAACTGACACTGCGAGGCCAGGGAACGGGCGCGGCACCGCGAGCCGAACTTTATCGCATCATTGAAGAGTATCTTCGTTAATTGTTATTGCAACTCTTCTAAGCATTAAATTAGCTAAATTATTAGTTATTCGAAGTGGGATCTTCTTCCATTCCTCTATTACAGCCTTGTTTAAAAGTACTTTCCTGAAAATTGGATGTTTTCTAATTCGTACGGAGCAATAAACTAATGTATTTATGTTACAAACTCTACTGTAAATGGTTCGTCATAAGAATCGTACAAATACTAGTAAATATTGTTTGGACTATATCTATCTTACAACAGAAGCTGTTGTAGTTGCGGGCGTTACGCCGCTGGTTCGTGTTCTAGAGTTCACGGGTTCGAGACTCGCTAATGGACATTTTTTTTTTCAATTACATTTCTATTTCTTATTTTTCTTTTTACTCACTGCTACATAAGTAATATATAAGAATTATAAAGTATAGGATGTAGACTACAATTTTTAATAATACGTTTTTTATTAATAATAATATTAATATTAATATTGATAATAATTTATTAATAATAAACACGCCGCATCCCATACATTTGTATGTTTACTTCTACTATTGCTATATTATGTATTGCATGTACTCATTATAATATTATGTTCACATCAATATTATTTGCAATTTTTATGTATTATTTATATAGCAGTGAGTAAAAAGAGAAATAAGAAATGCAGTTGAAAAAAAAATTTCCATTACTGAGTCACGAACCCACGAACTCTGAACATGAACCAGCGGCGTAACGTCCGCAGCTACAACAGCTTCTGTTAGGAACTTCAATGTTTTCCTATATCTAGATTCTAGTGGTCTGTAAATGTTTAAAGCCATTTTTTATAAAAACGGCTGGCCAGATACCTCTAATGTTTTGCACTTTTTTTATGCTCATCAGCCCCCATCATTTGAGGCCGGTCTCGTTCAAAAAGTGCTCGTCCGTATCGCTTGTTCCGGACCTTCCCTTGTTAAAGACTTCCGAAAATATGTAAAATATCATTGATTATAAAAAAAGAAGTTAAGAAACTACAATTTCACACAAAAGTTTTTTGGGAAATTGGTCGGTATACGAATACATTCTACACCCACTGTATATACAGGGTGTCCCTAATTTAAATGTCTAAACTGCGGGGGCGTATTGGGCACCGAAAAATTAAGAAAAAAAAACGTTAGGTGATTTGCTCGTTTATGCTCAGTTTTCGAGAAAATCGCGAAAAAAGAAACAAAAGAGTTTTCGTCTTTCCTCTCATTTATTTACATTTACATATGTTGTTAACACTTCTTTATTGCAAACACTTTTCAAAATGATTACCTCTTGGTGCAATGCATGCATTGCATCTATTGATTATCGCTTGAATTGTCGCGTGAATCAGTTATTAAATAATTTAAAATCTGCCAATTTGTATGCAATAGCTCTGGACGAAAGTTGCGGTGTAAAAGATACTGCTTATTGTTAGTTGTTAATTTTTATCAGAGCTATCACCGAAGATTTTCAAATTTCGGAAGACCTTATACCATTTAATTATAATTATTCATAAACAACTTTAATAATAAAATTTTGTTTACTTCAAGAAATAAGTGTTTTGCTTAACATTTTTCAATTTTAATATTTCGTCCGGCCCGTGAAAATAATTTTTTTCCAACCGGCCCGGGGGAAAAAACAGTTGGCCATGCCTGGTCTAAACCATGTAGAACACCGTGTATAGACTAACGATATAATAACAGCAAACAAGACGGTGACATCGCCGCAACGGAAAGCGCGATAACGAAGCAGCCATATTGCCATACAAATCATCAAGATTTCACTGCAACAAAGTTTTTCCACGATATTGAACCAAAGAAGCAATATTTTCTAATAATTCTGGTTTTAATATATTCGTTACACTTTGGCGGATGCGACTCAAAGGCTTGATTTTGCAATTTCGGCCTTAAAAATTTATAAACAATGAAAGTACGTTCTTTTTTTTTCTTATAGAAGAAATTTGTTTACATATACTTTTTCCAAAATCAGGCCTTGGAGTCGCATCCGCCAAAGTGTTACGAATATATTAAAACCAGAATTATTAGAAAATATTGCTTCTTTGCTTTAATATCTTGGAAAAAAGTCATGCTAGAATAATCGCCGTGTCCTCGTCTCTCCTGCAACTGTTATATCGCCCTCTCTGTCCTTATCCCGGAGTTTCCTACTTTTTCCGCAACTGTCGCTGAAGTCAACTCGGAGTTTGGCTCTGGCTCCTGCGCACCCTTAATGTTTCTATCGTTTTATATATAAATAAAAAGGAAATAAAATTCAAATCTGGGGGCCTATTCTCGAGTCGTACAATCAGTTTTCGTATACGCAAGTTGGTCACTTGCACATGATGTTGCTTCAAACGGTATTCTCGAATCGAAAGCGCTGATTCGTATACGAAATGTTTCGTACGATTTGCATCGGGTGGGTGATGACCACACGAAACGCAAGTTCGTATGAAATTCGCGTATGCGCACTAGTTTTAGCGGCAGTAATTGACGAAATATAATACAGCAAACATACAGAAATATATATATATATTTTATAAAATTATACAATTGTATTCAATTCTACACCGAAAGCCTTAATGATAGAATATCAGTCATTTTTATAACTACTTTATTATTACATTACTATTTTAAAGTAGATATGTACAGGCACCTTAACTTATATACAGAGCTCTAAAGTAATGATTACTTTTGTATTCATTACAATTTGGAATAATTACATTCGAATTCATCTAGTAAATGTTTTACACTATACTGTTATGAACAAATTATTTGTACCTCTTTTCCATTACAATTGCAATATCTTTCCACGTTACCCATGAGTTAATATTGCCTTCAACACGTTTTTTTTAAAGTGATGTCCCAATAGGCCTATTCCACTAAGAAGAATATGCATAACGTACATAGTTTATCATAACGAGTTTGTACAACGAGTTACTTAAATTTTAAGTAATTCTTGAGTACTTTCTTTTTAGTAATTATGCAGTACATTATTCTTAATTACTGAGTAATTCAATTACTTTTAAATAATTTCTTATAACTACCCAGAAAGTAATTAAAAGGTATTCCAAATCTAAAGTAAATAAAAATATCTAAAAGTAATTAAAAGATAATTATAATTACTTTTTAATTATTTTGAGGTAATGTTATATACTTTAGATTTGGGATACCTCTTAATTACTTTCTGGGTAGTTATAAGTAATTGAATTATTCAGTAATTAAGAATAAGGTATTGCATAATTACTAAAAACAAAGTAATCAAGAATTACTTAAATAATTACCTTCTAATTCAAAATTGAAATTTATTATACTATGCAAATTTTCGAAAGATAGAACTTTCATATGTTTCATCCGTAATGTGTAGTAGCTAAAGTTTCTAAGGCTGCCGCAATTCTTTCTTTAGCTACTACATTCCTCTCCAGCAATGCCAATTTTTTATTATAATATTCCTTTTTATTTTCTTTATCTTCCTCGGCTATTCGTGTCAGAAGCACTGAAAGCTTGTGATTTCATGCCAGAGGTTTGTTTTTGTAGTTTAGTGGCTCGACGTAGAGGGTGTTTCTGTCTCACTATAAATAAGCAATATATTAATCTAACTGCCATGTCAGCGGGCACTTTTAACTTATAAATAAAAACATTTAAAATAAAGTTAAGTAAATAAATTTGTTATGAAAGTTCATAACAGTAACCGTTCCTATATAAATAGAAAAATACATCAGCTATTACTTACCTTTTTCTATCTTAATCGTCGGTCTCTCTACTATTATTGAAGGGCCAGGTTGAGAGTCTGCTGGTTTTCCACCTTCTCATTGTCCACCAAGTCTGTATCTAAATATTCTTCGGAGTAGTTCTTCAATGGAAAAAGTAATATTTTAGTACCTTGGATATACTTTTCAATTTTTAAACATATTTACGTACAAATTGTATCGGCGTTTCATCTATACTGGAATCACCCTTTACTTGTGTTGCATGGATTGTGTTTAGGACACGTTCCTCCTCCACCGAGAAACTTTCTGTATTTAACGGACCACTGCCTGTGGCATTTAATTTTCTGTTAATAGAAGACTGCTTTGCCTTCGCTTTTCCTCGGAAATCTTGCCACGTCTATTTTACAAAGGAAAAAAAATATGTTAATGCAGCTTTTGCAAAATTGAATATAAAACACTTATAAACACTATGTAAACACTTACACGTCTCCATTGTTTCCAATCTTTCTTCGCCCCTGGCGAAGCGTTTAAAATATTGGTTATTTTTTGCCACAAACGCTGCCCATCCTTCTACGTATAGTCGGCCGAAAATTTTGACCTCGTTAGGTTTGGGTTTGATTCTATACATTCAATAAGAATTTCTTTTTGCTCGCGGGATATGTTCCCTGTTCGTTTAGTTGGTTTACCCTCGTCGCACATTTTTGTTTCACGCAATTCTTTCCACGATATTTCCGCAAACGCTTGTGGGATAATACTGCCTTTCCTCAAACGCTTCTCGGTTAATACTGCCAAGTTTCTAAATTTGGGAAAACACATGGTCACTCGGAAGTACCGTCGCATCCCGTGGCCGCAATAAAACATTACAACTTGAGTGTAATAAACGGACGGCTAGGGCCTCTTGCACAGCGTTCTCCTTTACGGAAAACTACACGTGACATTGACAGGACGCCATGTATATTTCCGTTGGTATTTTCTAAAGTTGAACAATCATTGGTTCGTCTCCAACGCGTAAATCTGGCAATACTGTTTCATACGTATACGAATCAGTGATTCGTATAGTGCTCCAGAATACCGTTTTCATATGTGAATGATTCGTACACGAAACACGCCATACGAAAGTGTTCGTATACGACTAAATTCACACGAAACTCGAGAATAGACCCCCAGGGGGTCTGTACATAATTAATCTGTAAATAATTCCTAGAGTGCCGCGAAATTCAAACAAAGAGGAGTCTGTTCCCTCTCCACACATAAATTTGCTATAGGATAGTACCACCGGAACCACTCATCTTGCATCTCTCTCGGACCGGCTTCTCTCTCGCAGTTCACACTCCAGTTAGGATCATTGAGCTCTATCCTAGGGGAGGGATTATTGCTTCTGTATCTTCACGTCTTAGTTCGCTGTGGATGTGGGTTTGGCAGAGGGGGGGGGGGGGGGGGCGTCCTTGAGAATGTTCTTCTGATATTTGGTTTATTTGTGTTAAGTTAAGCGTGCTCTATGACTTATTGTTGTTTTGCCGTGCTATTCTTACGAGAGGGCTACGTGTATTTGAGATTGTATTTCTTGATTCGAGTTTGGAGAATAAAACTTGTATATCTTAATTATTTATTTATTTACGAGCCCCTTGTATGTCCTTTTTTATTTGCTATCCTCTATAGGGTCTTATTCGGTTTTGTCATAATGTTATGATTGAATAGCAGGGATCTGATGGTCTGGTCTAGCGGCTCTGTTAGGGGGTGGGAGAGGTGGTGGGGTTGATAGGAACTTGATGTTTGTGGAGAGTGGGTTTATTGGTGGGGGTAGGATTTTCAGGGTAGTGTGGAGGGGTGCTTATGTGGTTCATTGGTGGTTCGAGGCTGGTGTTTGGATGGTGGTCGCTGTATGTTGGGTGGGGCTGGGAGTTCTACCTGTTCGACTATCGTGTTTCGTCTGTCGGTAGCGGTGGGCGGGTAATTCTGATTGGGTGGCTTGCGGGGTTGGGCTCTAGTGGTTGGTTGGGGTGTCCTTTCCATCTTAATTGGGGAGGTTGCAATGACAGCTTGTTGAGCTTTTGTTTTCCTATTTCGTCTTATAGGATCCCGTTTTGCTTGTATTATGGGCGTTTTGTTGTGTGTGGAGTCTGTGCGTGTGTAATGGTTGTGGGTTTGGGATATATGTTATTGTCTGTGTGTATTGGGTGAGTTATTATGGGTTCGTTGTTGCCTTGGTGGATATACGTGTTTTATTGGGGGTAGAGGATGGGGTGTTGGATGTTTGTTTTTTCTAGATGAGTTTGTGTTTACGTGTCTTCTTCCGTTGTGGTATTGGTGGGTGTCTGGTCTGTTGGTTGTTGTTTTTAGGTTTTGGGGTTGATTATTGGTTTTGCTGGTGATTTGGGGGTGTGGATAGTGTTTTGTTAATCTATAAGGATGAACATGGTGGTGATTGGTCATATTGGGTTAGGACTTCTGTATTTATACATCCTAAGAGACTATTCGGTTAAGTTCCTAGCAGTAGTGTTCTTCTTTTGGGTTTTAGTTAGAGGTGTAGTTTTATTGTTGTAAGGTTGACTAATATCAGGATACGTATTGAGTTTGTTTGCATTCAGTTGCGTGTTTTAAGAATTAATTAATTTCATTAGCCTATGTATTCTTGGGTTGGTTGATTCATTTTAGGAGATTGAAGGATCCTTCTAGTCAGAGAGTGAAGGTTTGAGTTATTAGAGGTATTCTGAGTGTTGGTTTAGTAATTTATGTTGTGGAGCAAATTAATGGTTTTGTTATGGGGACTGTTTGGATAATTGCATTTTTAGGGGTTGGTTATTGTTGGGAGATTGGATAGAATGAATGATGAGCGAGATGCTCAGAGTTCTCTATATAGAGGGAATAAGATTTATTGCTGGGATAGTAGCTTGAATAGTTTTGATTTTTGTTTTAAGGATTGATTACTTAAAGTTGTCTAAGTCTTATTGCATTAGTTGATTCATTTAAAGGATCATTCTAATTGTGTAGTGTGGATTTCAATTAGTAGAGGTAGTGAAAGTGTTAGACTTGTGTATGCGTTGTGAAGTAGGATAATAGTTGTTATAGGAATTGTTAGGGTGAACAATATCCAATAAATACACAATTTGACGACCCCGACATACGTTCCAACTACAGACTATCGACGATAGACTTGAACGACAAACACAGACACAACACGGACAAGTACTGGTGGTTGCAGTTCAGTTAAACATAATCAGATCACACCTGTCACACCTATGTATTATACACACACAACACACAATGTAACACGCACCGTTTAAATTTAAGTAGTTTTAACGACCCTAACTACTCCTTAGTTACAATTAAGTCAGATAGTAATAATTAAATTAATAATACATATTGACACAGACAGTATCTACTGTCTCATTTACTTATTAATAACTATTGCGCCCTCCCTGGTAGTATAGTGGTCGGTATCCCGCCGGGGAGAGTATTCTTGATAGGTTATTTAGGCATGTGAGCAGACGGCTCTTGTGCCTCCGGAGGTTTTTAATTTTAGGGTTAAGGTATCTGTCTGTAGAGTTGAAGTCGTTGTTTATTCGCGGTACTGCCAAGTCTATTGCTTGAGATATATTGTTGTTCAGCTTGTCTAAGTGTGCGTCGATTTTGTTTTTCGTTAAGTTTCTGTCGTTTGTAATATCTGTGTCATCATTTTCTATTAAGAAGTCGCGATATTTTGCCCAGTCGGCTTTGTTAAAATTGTCGTCGAAGGTTCGTCTAGTTCCAGTGTGTTGAGTGTCTGAATCGAGATGTTCATTAAAGATGCTCTATGATCGCTGTCGTATGTAAAAGTGTCTAGGGCTTTTGGAGCAGGTAGATTGTGGAATTTAATTCTTTCGTCCGCGAGGCAGAGATCGAGGTACGCTCCGCTTTTTGGAAATGATGGGACTGCAGTTTTGAGTAAGGAGGTTCTATATTTGATTCTGCTTTCGGAATACCATTTGTTAACCGATACGCCTCTTGCGTTCTTCAAGGTATTACCGCCGCGCCGGCTAAAGTTAATAGTGATTTGATCTATGTAATTCAAGGATTTCAAATAATTTCTTCAACTCTATCATAAATTCTGTTTTGCAGTTGCTAGTTGCATATCCTGCAATAATATAAAATGTGCAATTATTCTGTAATTTAAGTTCTATTATTGTGGACTCGAAACTGATGCTATTTTTTAAACAGTTTGGTTGGATGCGTCTAAACGAGATGTTTTTTCGGATGATTATGCCTGTGCCGCCAGCTTGTTTGGAACGCGGTCTATCTGTGCGGAGTATGTGATAGTCTCTAAAGTTTATTCTGTGTGTGTGGTTTAATTTTGTTTCCGATAATAAAATTATGTCTGGGTTGTGTTGTGTGAGTGTGTCCAGGAGAGTGACTCTTCTCTCGTTAGTGATAATGGAATTGACATTGATCTGAATTATTTTTAATAAAGCAAAGCTTGTTTTGTTTTGTGGAGTGTGTTGTGTGTTGGCCATTTGTGGAGTTTAGAGTTCAATACCTAATGTTTCTGTTATTATGTTGATTTTATTCGCGTTTGCTTGTACGTTTTCCGCGATACGAGCAATGTGTGTATTTATGGATGAGGAGATAATGTTCTTTATCTCCTCTAGGAACAGGTGTGTTGAGAACGTCTTGGGTGGTTGTTGTTGCGTCCGTGTTATTGTTGGTTGTGTTTTGGGGATCGCTGTCTGGACGTTGTTCGCTACTATCGCGCTGAATGAAATGTTCAGTTTAATGAATTTATTTGCTAATTGGTGTTTCCTTTCTTTTTCTAATCTAATTTGTGTTTTTTTCTCTTCTATTTTCTGTTTCAATTCTTTCAACTTCAGGCAACCTCTGTACGACGCAGGGTGTCCGAAGTTTCTGCAGTTTACGCAGAAGGGACGCGTTTCCGCGTCATCTTCTGCGCTAGTGCCTGCTACGGAAAAGAGCACTCTCCCGGGTTGTGTTGAATGTTACACTTAACGCATCTGTAATTCAGATTGCAGTTAAGTGCAACGTATCCTATCCGTTGGCATCTCTTGCATTGGATGCGGTCTTTTTTAATTAATTTCTTCCATGTGACAAGGGAGTGAAGCACGACTCTAATTTGTTGAGCATTTTCAAATTTACTATTTGGCGATAATTGAACCAGGTATATTGAGAGGTTTTTGCCTTCCCTAATCGACTTTTGGGTTTTAAATTTGTTGACGGTCGCGAAATTTACGTTGCTGATATGTTGTTTTTTTAATTCGGCGAGTACTACTTTTGGATCGTAGTCTCCTTCCAGGTTTTTCAAAAGAATAGTTAATATTAATATTCGATATTATTCTCTTTTAAAGCAACGCACGCGGTTTTGAAGTGTTCTATTGAGTTTATGCGGACTGTGTGTTTACTGACGTTAATTTTTTTAATGTAAAAGTCTTTTGTGATTGTCGCGATGGTCTCTACTGTTTCTCTAGAGTTACTATTGTAAACTGTTATAGGTGGGGGTCGCGCAACTTTAGTATTTTCGGTCAAAGGTACCGTTACCTCGTCGGTGAACCTCGGCTTCTTCTTCGGTAGAGTCGCCTGGGCGATGGGTTCTACCTGCTGGCTGGTTGAAGGGGTGGCGATCCTCTTGCGTTTGTTTCCCGTGGTGTTGGTGTTGGTTTGGACGCTCTGCCTCTTTGTTGCGACTTTGTTCCAGTCGCCGTTGTCCTCCGCCGACGCGTCCAAGATGGCGACGTCCTCGGGCATGCTGGGTGACGTCGCTGGTTTTCCCAGGGGCGCCTTTGTCTCCTGTAGCCTCCGTTCAGCTGCTTCTTTCGCCTCCCTGATTTTTCTTTTTTCAGCGAGCTGCTTGAAGAGCTCACTGATGGTATTATTTAAATTGCTAATCATTTTTAACAATTCATCGTAAGACGGCTTGTCGTCGCTTGGTCCTTTTTCTTTCGTCTTCGCTTTCATTTTGGCGGTTTCCGGCAACGCCGGTACCTTGCGCGTGGTCAACCTTGCCGCGGGGTTTAGCCTCTACACATTTGATTTGGACTTGATATATTCTCTCGTGAGAGACGAGAGAATGATGTCGTCTGTTTCTATAACGTTTTTGTCCGTCGTGATAATATGTGACGGGTGAGCACTTTTCACTTTATTCACGATTTTGGCTACGCCTTGTTGTGCTACACTTGTAGGGGATGCATCTCCTAATTCTTTGAATACTGCCTCAATTGTTTGTGTTTGGTTAATTATTATTAAAGCACTGTAATTTATACAAATCGACGAAGATTCACTAGCGTGTCACAAAAGTCACGTAGGGTGTCACCGTTAGCGGCACTTCACGGATCGGTAGCGGAGCGCACAGGTAATACATCCGACCCCTGCGGAGGTAGTCGAACGAATGCCACGCTGCTTCTATGATACCTTCGATTCTTGTATGGTCGACACACGTCAATTGAAAGTTAGCTATTTTTAAAAATTTATTTCTCAAAAATGAAAGACAGTCGCGCTTCTCACTTGCAGAGATTGTTCTACATAAACTTCTTTACATATGAAAGTAATTTGATTAAAAAATTCGGGGGACACTAGGCGATGTCTCTTTGTGAGCTCGATCTCGTTCAAAAAGCGCTCGTCCGGATCGCGACTTCCCCTTGTGAGCTGTTGAACGTTTTCGAAACGGCATTTTCTCCGCGTCGCCCATAAATTATTGTAAATACTACCCGAACTGTATTATATGTGGTATCATTGTAATCAGAAAAATGTCACAAATGTAATATTGAAAGTCTCGCTTATTCGGCTAGACCCTTACTTTCAGGTATCGCGGCATCACGCAGCCTACTCGTAGGCACAACGACTTTCCACCGGGCGTTGCATGTATGAGTGTGTCTCGGCACGGCTGCTCGCCAGTCTTCATGGGCGGTATCATGCTGCCGAATATTGTTAATTATGACACAAAAGAGCAAAAGTAGACTACCTATAGGAGTTTGCGCACAAGTTTGAACATTTATCTAGCGAATACGACTATTAAGAGGTCTCGAATCTGCATTGTCGAGACATAAATAGGACAGAACCAAAACCTTGCAGTCTCGTAGGTACACGGACATGCCACTGCTCGCTCCAACGATACTACATTGTCGTTGTCACATTCAGACGTCTCGCTTGCTTATAAGGCCTACCTTACCTTACCAGCATCATATTTTGAACAGCAGAAATTGCATTCAGCTCCCCTACTGGCTAAATGTTTTAATTAATTTACTTCTTCTAGTGGCCGCTTGGCTTTTATGTCGCGTCGATCTTTTCGGCGACGGAGTCCACTCCCTTAAACTGACATCGAACCACAAATCTGTTACAATAAATGACCAGGTCGCAGAAATCCGACCTATAGTAGTGCCAGCTCAAAGAATAATATTGTCAAACGTCGTACCTATAATACCAAATTCAGCAATCGAAAACGTATTTAAAAACAATAATATTATACTATGTTCAAAAAGAACTCCTTTAAAAGCAGAAATCCCCGATTCAGAATTTTCTCATATACTAAGTTTCCGAAGGCAAGTATACACAAACCCTGAGGATTTAAAAAATATTCCTGGATCATTTACAATCACTCTTGACGAAAACACAATTCAATTGTAATCAGGAAGGGCACATAGCCAGCAAATGCCCTAACACAAATTCGATTGATAACAACACCCAAATCACAACAGAGACACAAATCCCCTCTCTCCCATCCAGGTCGTCGATGATGCAAAACACATTATAAATACAACGAGTATGTAAATACAAGAACCAAGCACAAGTAAATCAGGAAATAAACGATCATTATCATTAAGTTGTATCATTGTAAGCCCCATCGATATCATCAGAAGAAAACATCACCAAGACAATAAAATTACCCAACTCAGAATTCAAGACTCCGTTGCATAAAACAGTTTCAAAAAAGTAACCCTTGAGCCACCTACACAAAAATCAAAACGATCCACGTCTCCCGCTTTCACACTCAAAAAAATTGATGAAATGCTTGAACCAGCAAGAAACTACATTGAAGATACAGACAATAAACACGTACTGAATTATCTACAATTTAAAAGCTTCTTGGAAAACGCTATTGGAAATCCTAATCCGATCGAAACCGCAAAAAATTATTCCCTTAACATCCCGGCCCTGGCTGAAATAATTATAAAAATACACCCGCTAATTAAAGAAAGAATCCTTAAAAATAGACTACATAGGCTTTATAAAACAATCAATCAAGTCCAAGGTGATAAATCAACAAATAACTGGTCTTCTGAAACAGATAGGGATACTTATTAATTAACTAATGAAGGAAATAATTCAATGGAACATAAACGGTTACTTTACCCACCTTGAGCAACTACACCATTAATAAGCAACAAAAGACCAATAGCCATATGTCTACAAGAGACCAATTTCAAGTCCAACTACCATGCAAGAAACAAACATTATATAATTTTCCAAAAGAACAGAGCAACTGAAGGACATGCCAGCAGGGGAGTCGCTATAATGACAAACAAAAATTATGTCGCCCAAGAAGTCTCTATTAACACCAACCTAGAAACAGTTGCCGTACAATTAACCTTACCAAAAAAAATCTGTTTATGCAATATATATTTACCCAATAGCCAAGATATTGTCCTCGTCGAATTACAAGATCTAATCTCCCAACTACCAAAACCATTTATAATTCTCGGAGATTTTAACTCACATCACTCCCTATAGGGATCAGACAGAATGGACTCTAAGGGGAAAAAAATTGAAAAACTCCTCGAAGATCATGAATTAATACTATTAAATACCAACAAACCTACACATTTCAACATGCCCTCAAAGTCCTTCTCAGCAATCGACCTATCCTTGTGTTCTCCCCGTATAAAAAACTATCTTGAATGGGACATATTAGACAATCTCCATAATAGCGACGACTTCCCAATTTGTATAAAATATAATGATGGCACAGAAGAAAACGGCAATATCCTCGATGGAAGCTTAATACCGCAAACTGGACAGAATATCAAGAGATTATCTCAACCTGCCTCATAGACAACAAAGATGAATTCATACTTAATCCAAACTCCATCAACGAAATAATACATAAATTTGAAGAAATACTGGTCAATGCAGCTGAATTAACAATCGGAAAAACAAAACAAACGACCATAAGAAATTCAGTACCGTGGTGGAATGCCAAATGTGAACAAGCACGAAAAGAAAGCCACCACGTATTTAATATTTATAAAAAACATCAACATTTAGAAAACCTAATTTAATTTAAAAAACTACGAGCATGATTCCGAAAAATAATAAAAGAAAGTAAGAGACAGTCCTGGATCAATTACATATCTTCCATGACACAGAATACATCAAACTCTTCAATTTGGAATAAATTAAAACGTATCTCGAGAAAAAATACCTCTATAACAATCAAAGTTCTGATCGATCAAGATGACAACAACAAAACATCACCTCAAGAAATTACTAACCATCTAGCTGAAACTTTTGCAAGAAATTGAAGCCACGAAAATCTTGAAGAAGGCTTTCGTATTCACAAACAGAAAACTGAAAATTAGATCAATCTGGACGGAACAGATTATGAAGACCAATTAATAATCAACTCACTCTCAAACAAACACGAAATTCCGCACCTGGCCCTGACAACATTCCCAACGAACTCCTTAAAAATCTACTTACATCAGGAACAAATTATTTATTGTCTGTATACAATCTAATTTGGACTCAAAAAGTATTCCCAAAAAGATGGCAAAGCGCAATAACCATCCCAATATTAAAACTAGAAAAAAACAAGCAAAAAGCTCAAAGCTACAGACCTATTTCATTAACTTGCACAATGTGCAAACTTGTTGAGAAAATGATAAATCATAGACTACGGTGGTACCTCAAAAGCAATAATATCCTGACTTCAGTACAAAGTGGTTTCCACAAATATCACTCTACTATGGATCACTTTATAAGTCTTGAAGCTAATATATGCAATTCATATACAGGATGTCCCAAAACTCGCGTAGGAGCAGGAAATGGGGGGTAGCTGAGACGATTCTGAACAACAATTTCCTTTGCAAAAATGTCGGATGGGGCTTCGTTAAGGAGATATTAACAGAAAACCTCGACCAATCAGAGCGCGCGTATATACCGTTGGTGCGGCCGTGGTAGCGAAGGCTACGCGCTAGGCGGCAGCGTCAATGTCCTTCGATGCACGTCGAGTCACTTGTTCGCGTACAAGTGTGGCCGCCTAGCGCGTAACCTTCGCTACCACGGCCGCTCCAACGGTATACGCGCGTTCTGATTGGTCGGGGTTTTCTTTTAATATCTCCTTAACGAAGCCCCATCCGACATTTTTGAAAAGAAAATTGTTGTTCAGAATCGTCTCAGCTACCCCCCATTTCCTGCTCCTACGCGAGTTTTGGGACACCCTGTATATCTAATGAAATCATGGGAGCTGTATGTATTGATATTGAAAAAGCATATGACATGGTATGGCGCACCAGAGTATTAAAAACCCTAAAGGTGATCGACATACACGGAAATACCTTCTATTTTATTAAAAACTTCTTGAGCAACAAAGAAATTCAAGTTAAATGCAACGGAGTGTTATCTAAACCTACAAAAATCATAAATGGAATACCTCAGGGATCAGGGATAAATACTCTTTTCCTAATTGAAATCAACGATATTATTAAATATATTCAACCACCGATTAAACCACTATTATTCGCAGACAACCTAGCAATACTATGTAGGCGGAAAATTCTAATACAATGATTGAACTACTCCAAGCTACCTTGAACAGGTTAAAAATATAGTCCAATAAATCTGGACTTAGAGTATCAACAAATAATACAAAGTACATTATATTCTCGAGGAAGAAAATTTATTTCCAATTACCAAAATTATACTATGGCGGAAAAGAACTTTTAAAAGTAAATAACATCAAAATATTAGGAGCCTTTTTCGATACTTAATTAACTTGGCAAACACATATTAAACATGTAAAAGATAAATGTTTGAGTAGACTAGATATGCTCGAATCAATAGCCTATACCAAATGGGGTGCTGACCTACTAATGAGAACTTATAAAGCCATGTAGAGTTTAATGCTTTCCACCTTGCGTGTGTGTGTGAGAGAGAATGTGGCGCCATCTGGAAAGATGGAAATGCTGGAGGAAGATGTGTGGTGCTGTGTGAAAATGAAAAGAGATATTTTGTATCAGAATTATTATAGTGATCTAAATATATACTCATATAATATTAAAACACATCAGTGAATTAACTTTTCCCACTAAGGAACAACAAGCCATTATTAGACCAGTAATTGACTACGGATATATAGTATACAGTTCAGCCAAGAAACAAACATTAAAACTCCTGGAAATAATACAAAATAAAGCACTAAAATTATGTATCGGAGCTTTCCACATAAGCCCCATAAACAGTATATGAAGCATAGGAAATCCCTATAACATTCAGAAGAATGCTACTTTGCGGTAGATATGCAGCATTCATAATAACTACTCTAAACAACCCAGCGTACCTAAATATCATTAGCAACAAACTAATGACTCTATACAAGCAAAAGCCAAGACTACCAAAACCCTTTTACGTAAGGCTGGATAACTTTCTCCAAGAACTGCAACTTAAATTTCCACGTATAGAACAGTGTAAAGAATATAAAATCCCACGTTGGAGCATATGCAATCCAGATATTGACCTCACCCTTCCAGCAAATAAAAAATCCGAAGTCAGCCCAATAGAGTTCAGAAGCCGTTTCTATGAGCTTAACCAATATTATATCAACTATGAACACATATACCGATGTGTGTGAAGTTAGCCCCTCACTATTCGAATTTTTGATTTTTTTAAATTGTGCTACAGTCAGTGTAAAAAGTATTCGTACAGCAATTAATTTCAACAAAAACGTTGTGTAATATCATTTATTAGCCAAATTTTCACAAATAAAAAGTACAGACACATTCTTTGATCTCTCTAGAAGAACTTTCATTACAAACAAAAATGCGATATCAATTTTTATGGTGAAAGTATTAACAAATATATTATATAAATATATATAAATTATAACAAATCTTAACATGGGCCGAAAATGTACGGAGACTACAGAAGAACAACGGAAAATTATTATAAATTTACATAACAAGTGTAAATCACTTAGTGAAATATCATCAATTGTTGATTGACCTCGGTCTACAATACAAGGGATCATTGACAGATATTGTTTACGAAAAACAGTAAAAAATAATCGTAGAGGAGGTCGCCCAAGGAAGATAAACGAGCACACTGGTCGATTAATAATTCGCAAAATAAAACAAAATCGTAAAATATCAGCTCCTAAAATCGCTGCCGAACTCAAAAATGATTTGCAAAGAGTCATCTTTACAGATGAGAATAAATTCGAAGTCTTTGGTTCGAATGGATCATCTAGAGTATGGAGGAAAAAAATATGCAATATGATCAACGAAATTTGCTAGCCACTCTGAAGCATGGCGGAGAGTCTGTTATGGACTGTGGATGTGTAAGTGCTCCTGGTGTTGGATCCCACCACTTTATTGATGGAATTATGGATCATAAAATGTACATAGATATTTTAAAAAATAATCTTCAACAAAGTGCTGAAAAAATGGGTTTAAGGGACAATTTCATCCTGCTACAAGATAATGATCCGAAACACACTGCTAAGAATAAGCGAGAATGGATCTTATATAACGTTCGAAAGCATTTAAAAACACCTCCACAGTCGCCAGATATAAATATTATCGAACACGTATGGGCCCACCTAAAACAAAAAATGCGATCTCATCATACTTCATCAAGAAATGATGCAAGAAATGCGCTTCTAGAAGAATGGAACAATATTCCCATTCGTGTACTCACTAATTTGGTGAATTCAATGCCGCGGCGGCTTCAAGCCATTATCAAAGCAAAAGGCAACCCTACTAAATATTAAAATAATTAAATGTATTCATTTACTGTCATTAAATATAAAATTTAATTATTTTTTGTTCATTAAACTGTAACTGTACGAATACTTATTACACGTATATTTTCGTCACTTTGTATATATTTGTTAATACTTTCACGATAAAAATTGATATTGCATTATTTTTGTAATGAAAATTCTTCTAGAGAGATCAAAGAATGTGTATATACTTTTTATTTGTAAAAATTTGGTTAATAAATGATGTTACACGACGTTTTTGGTGAAATTAATTGATGTACGAATACTTTTTACACTGACTGTACATTGTGCTACGTCTGTGCCTTATTGTGGCGTAAACCGCAACTCTGTAAGTCAAAGCGTACTCAAGAAAATGAAACAAAACAAACTTTTTGATAGCCCCGCACTTTTGGAATTTGGAGTTTTTCTTTTTTGTGTAGTATTGTGCTATATTTGTGCTGAATTTTGCCGCAAATAAGAGATCGATAACATCAATAACAATTAAGAAAAGAAATAAAACCAAAATTATACTAACCCCGCACTTTTGCCAAAACAAACTTTTTTTTCTATAGAAAGATGCATACTAACTTGTGCTACATTGTGTCATTGATAGAAACTCGATATCCCTATTCATGTTGCAAATGTTACAAGCCGGAGGGGGCGGCTGCGTAGCCGGGGCTTTTCTATTGGAATATGGTTTTGTTAATGACGCGGAGACGAACCTACGTATGGCTAACGTAGGGAGCTCCAGGAGGTTGGTTATTGAGGACGAACCCACGTATGGCTAATGTGGGGAGCCTCAGGAAGGTGATATGCGGACGAACCCGCGTATGGCTAACGCGGGGAGCCGCAGGAAATGTTAGTATTAGGCCTCGTAACAGTTTCTGATGTACCTCGAGCGGCAAAGGTACACCTTAGTGGCTACTGGACCGGGTATTATAATTGATCAACACTAATTAAAAATGATTATACATATATTCTGATATGCACCGGACTTACAATTGTTATAACAGTAATTGTCGCGGCGTACTCATGGTAATGTAAATTGTTACAAATATTAACTGTGTTAAAAGTATAGTTTCGATTCCGCAAAGCAAGAATCTAATCCTTCTCAGTTTTCACGAACGCGAGCAAACGGGGGACAACTACAACGATAAAATAATGCCTAACACTAGACTACGTACTGTATGGTTAAGATTTGCTCGGAGGGGACTTGAACCCAATTTCACTAAGTTTCCTCGTGTAGAAAATTCGTAAGAGCACGTACAGACTAATGGTACGTTAGCACGTACAGACGTGTACAGAACCCTTTCTGGACTTCGACTAGACCCGATATGCCTTCGTCGTCACCCTTTTTATACCCAAAAATCATAGGCCAGGGGTGGCGGGAAAGTACATTGCATGATTCCGAGATTTCCGAGGGACTACGCCCTAGCTTCGCATTGGTCTCGAATTCCTATGCCTACGTGAAGAATACCGGGTCCGACTCCAAATGAGGAAATTTAGAACGGGAACGTAACACAGGTAAAAAATGTGTTACGAGCCAGGGCGATAGCGACACCCGTGTGAGCCCAGCGAGTGGGATAGATTTGAGAATTGAACCAATACGATTAATTATTGTGTATCAATGGTGCCGAAGGCTGAGGATAGATTAGACAATGCAGACGACTCTGACGTGAAGTCAGATAGTTGCAGAAATCGGTATCTTCCAGTAAAGGGTAACCGTAGGGTAAGGTTCCAATTGTGAGATTGTTGGAAAAAGTGCAGCGACTCTGGCGCAAAGTCAGATAGCTAGCAGGAATCGGTATCTCCCAGTAAAGGGTAACCGCAGGATAGGTTAAGTTTAGGAGTTCGGGTTGAGTACACAATTACTAAATCGTATCGTTAAAATGTAACACGCGTCGTTAATAAAGCCTCGCAACTTGTTAATTTAATAGAATAATAACTCGAGCGGTAAAGTTATTATGTTGTGGGATCGTTACACTGGCTAGGATTGGTGATTTCAAAGTAAAGGTTTGATGATTGATCTTACAGACTTTTAAGTTTACACAAAGAGTATATATTCAAAAATAACTATACTAATTACATGTGTCCAGTGTCGTGTTGTCGCGGTTAGTGTATGAAGTTAAAATTACCTAAGTGTTGCGTGGTGTTGACGCACTGGCGATGCGGGGGTCGAGAGTACTTTTATGGCCGTAATAGATTTTAAAAACGTCTTCGCGGATCTATATGGTAACGATGATCGAAAGGAACTGAAGCCCGATTTCACTAGAGTACTATTCTACAGACGATCAATGTGTCTCTAACGAGTAACTTTTTCGTACTAGCCCCCGAGCAACGAAAATCGTGGGTTTATATACCCCTAAATGTTGGTGGGGATCCGTCGGTGATTTCCATATTTGGAAATCTGACGGTTAGGATTTTCGTGGCTCTGAGGTGAGCAGCTGCATTCCCTGGGAAAGGGTAGATAAGAAGTCTTCCCACGCAACGCAAGTCGAAGATGATGTTAAGAGTATGCAGCTGCAGGATGCACTCCAGGGAGACCGAGCTCCAAATTCCAGGAGGGTAGATAAAATAAAATTGATGACCGCGAGCTTCGGGAACAAACAGCGAGTTTCTGTATACGTAACAAATGTTGAATTTTAAGGAATAAAAAATTTAATATGCGCACAATTTGCGAACGGCGACAGATAATCGAATTTTGCAAGTTGTGCTAAATTGTGCTACTTAGAATACACGAGACACTTGCGTTAAAAATTGAGATTAACTCGAGGATCAATAAAAATTAACAAAAAAAGGTGGGGGGTGGTTAAAAATTTTTATATTTTCGAATTTTCTTTGATTGTCTCGGATTGTACTAGACTAGCACAACAACTTTTCCTAATTACAATATCTCACAAAGTTAATTTGGTTATTTAATTTTGGTTATTAGTTAACAAAGTTAGGAATCAGAATATTCGGCGAATATGTTAAAAACGTGTATTTCTCAACTGTAATGAATAATTGTATAATAAAATATATTTTGTATATCTAGTTTTAATATACAGTGGGTGTAGAAAGTATTCGTACACCGATCAATTTCCAAAAACACTATGTAAAATTTTATTTTATTAACTTATTTTTTATAAACAATGACATTCTACATATTCTCGGAAATCTCTAGAATAGATAGATTACAAAAAATAGGTATTTATGTGACTTGCGAAATTAACAAAAAAAAAGCAATTAATCAATAGAAATATTGAAGCAATAAGTATTCACACAACTGTTTAATTTTTAACTCCATTAAAAAAGAAGAAATTTACATTAATTTATAAGTCTGTAATACTTCCTTCGTGGGATTTCCTTTTGATTTTATAATTATTGTAACTCTTCTAAGCATTAAATTACCTAAATTGTTAGTTATTCGAAGTGGGATCTTTTTTCATTCCTCTGTTAGAGCCATTTTTAAACGTACTTTACTGGAAATTTGATGTTTTCTAATTCGTATGGAGCCATAAACTAATGTGTTTATGTTATAAACTCTACTGTAAATGGTTCGTCATAAGAATCGTACAATTACATATTGATTCTATACTTTTACCCACTTTTCGCATTTTTTTGTCAATTTCACAAATTATATTAACTAGTAAATGTTGTTTGGGCTATATCTATCTTAGAGATTTCTGAGAATATGTAAAATATCATTGATTATAAAAAAAGAAGTTAAGAAATTGCAATTTCACACAAAAATTTTTTGGGAAATTGGTCAGTGTACGAATACATTCCACACTCACTGTATGATACCGATAAATAATATATGTAGGATTGGTTCTGAGGATTGTGCAGAAGACAATAGGTGTTACAAACTAAAAATTTAGTACAAAAAAAAAATGGAGTCTAATATATCGGTAATATACTACATCCGCACACTTTTGAAATCAAGACGACATAATTGGGAACATATTTACTTGTAACAACTTATTATGTATCAACAACTGAAAAAAGATGCATGGTAAATATAATCCAAATTATATCGTGTTTTGTCTCATTTTATTCAGAAAGATGTCATAAATCTGTTGATAAAAGTTTCATACTTGCATTAGTATTGTTTCGTTCCGTGCTCTTTTGTTATTCACCGTCCTTTTCTACGTTCGAAGCTGCTGGCAAAGATCAAACAATGTAGGAACTCCATGATAAATGCACACTTTCAATACCGAGCTTGTGCATTTATCGAGGGACTACTGTACTTCGCTACACGCGAGCGCGTGCGAAAGCGAGTGCGAATTCTTAACGTCTGATTCATAACTCTGCCAACGCTGCGAAATTTGGCGATCTGACGAGATATTGTAATTAGGAAAAGTTGTTGTGCTAATCTAGCACAATCCGAGACAATCAAAGAAAATTCGAAAATATAAAAATTTTTAACCACCCCCCACCTTTTTTTGTTAATTTTTATTGACCCTCGAGCTAATCTCAATTTTTAACGCAAGTGTCTCGTGTATTGTAAGTAGCACAATTTAACACAACTTGCAAAATTCGATTATCTGTCGCCGTTCGCAAATTGTGCGCATATTAAATTTTTTATTCCTTAAAATTCAACATTTTTTATCTGCAAAATGAATAGGGATATCGAGTTTCTATCAATGGCACAATGTAGCACAAGTTAGTACGCATCTTTCTGTAGAAAAAAAGTTTGTTTTGGCAAAAGTGCGGGGGTAGTATAATTTCGGTTTTATTTCTTTTCTTAATTGTTATTGGTGTTATCGATCTCTTATTTACGGTACTATTCAGCACAAATATAGAACAATACTGCACAAAAAAGAAAAACTCTAAATTCCAAAAGTGCGGGGCTATCAAAAAGTTTGTTTTGTTTCATTTTCTTGAGTACGCTTTGACTTACAGAGTTGCGGTTTACGCCACAATAAGGCACAGACGTAGCACAATGTAGCACAATTTAAAAAAATCAAAAATTCAAAATGTGCGGAGCTAACTTCACGCACATTATATACCGACGCATCTAAATACGCAGAAAAAGTGGGATTAGCCGTTATCCACAATGACGAAATAAACAAACATAACATATCCCACGAAGTCAGTATATTTACAGCAGAATTATTAGGAATCCTAAAGGCACTTGAAATTATAAAAACAAAACAATTTAATAAAACCGTAATATACTGTGACTCAAGAAGTGCAATTGAAACGACTCAAAATAATCTAGAACAAAACGAAATTGCTCCGAATTATATTCGGAGGTAACAGAAAACAAAGAAACGAAAATAACAATAGCATGGATACCATCTCATCAAGGTATTGCTGGAAACGAAAAAGCTGATTTAGCAGCCAAGGAAGCAACAAATAGTAGCACCAATCACGAAATACCGATCCTTCTGCAGGATGTTAAAAGACACTTACACGATTGCATCAACAAAAACTGGAGCATTATTTGGAAAACAGAAAAGACACTAAAAATCCATAGAATAACAGATGACTTTTTCGAACAATTATCCACAGGACACCTCAACAGACTAGAACAAGTCAAAATTACGCGCATCAAAATTGGACATACAAAATACACGCATAAACACCTACTTGAGAAAACCATTAGACCCACCTGCCGTACGTGTAACGAAATTCTAACAATAGAACACATAATATTTACCTGTAAAAATACGGAACCACTCCGCATACAATACGAACTACCCACTAGTTTAAAGGAAGCGTGGAGCACGAAAGAAAACTTAAAACAATTCAGCTTGTAACCGTGTTAAAATTTAGTCTCTTAATAGACACTAAATTTTAACTTCAGCTCGGATGTTTGGAGTAAATGGAAGAAATTGAGGGCTCGTGCCTCCAGGTACTGGATAGCGAAGTGTTCTGAGGGGTGATTAAAGAATTTGGAAACTCTGATATATCTGGTAATTAATGAAATATATTCTGTAAAATTTAGTAACGACGGATATCACGATGACTAGTATCACAATGAGTGATACTGACCATATATATATATATATATGGTCTATACAGATATGAAACTAGAGACACTCGTCCGTTGATTTATCGCAAATTAACGATATTTTGAAATCAATATTATCTATGGCAACGCGAATAACGGGCTTGGAACGCTTTATCTATCAATGCGAATATGACAGGGCAACGATTGCGAGATATATCTTAGGAAAACCCCAAAGTTGGTTGTACACAGACGTCTGAATGCCTATCCGCATTCACACGAGATTGCACGTGTTTCTTAAGAGACTGCTACGCTTGAAACCGAATACACACGGTTTGGAGAAGTGGTGAGCGCGTTCAGGATTCACTTCGTGATCAAATGCACGATTGTGGATTTGTCGCAGCAGCTTCCCACTTGGCCGATTTCTCGGAGGAGATGTTCAGGTGGAGACTTGTACGAAGCCGAAACCAGGTTGTGACACCTAGGAGTTCACCAAAGGGCACGAGTGTGAGCTATAGGTGTTCTCCGGTGACGGACGCCTGATTTCAACAGTGCGAATCCGATCGTGATTTCCGCGGAATCCTACTGTGACAACTTACCCGAAAACGCTCACCTCTCGCCCGTTTCCTTCAGCAAAAGACACAGACTCGCTCTCGTTGCATGCCTTCGTGAATTTACTGCTTTTGACTACTACGTGGTCACGCCGGATTGGGGGTCGTTACAAATCACAATGCAGCAGTGCCACGGCTCGGTTTGTGCTCGTAACTCCTCGGTTTGAGGCGCGTATGCAACGAGAGTAATTTAGGCGGTTTGACTAAGTTACTTGATCGGTTTGATCACTCGATCGGATACCGGTTTTCGCTGAAGAAATTGTACGTGCTGTCGCGGTTGCTTCCAAACGTAGAGTGCCGGTCCTAGTTCTCGCATCGAGCTCCTTCGATCCAGGATCGAGTGGGATCGATGCGCACGCATCCTCTTTTGGTAGGGTGCTTCTCCTAATTTCTCCTCCTCGTAGAAGCGATTCCCGGTTTCTGATAAAGAATACCCCTTGACTAGCTCATAGTACGCGCGTCGATCCCCCTTGATCGGATATCGAGTGCGGATCGATGCGCGCGCGTGTCAAATGCTGCGACTATCCCGAATTCTCCTCTTCACGAAGAAACGTAGGATTCAGGCCTTCCATGAGTGGGGATTGCCCCTTCATCGTCTATGTGATCGTATGTAACCAGCATGGTTACAAGCTACTTAAAGATGCACATATATGGACCAACATCTAACATTGGAGAAAACCTCATAAGAAACTGTCGCTAATAACCAAAGGTTGATGCGACGTTAAATATGTGATAAAAAAAAATGTATGATGCTTGGAGACATTTTCTTCTTACATTTCTACTCCTTTACGAGATTCCAATGTCAGCGATTCTAAATTATAACTTTCAGTTTTGGATTTTTGCCGATTTGGACCACTGTGCGTCGTTTCTTTTTTTACTCCCCGTAGGTGCAATTTTACGTGACGAGTTTGGATCAGTTGATCGAAGATTATCGAATATAAAATTATCATAGACAACTCTGGATGATATCAGTTTCATCGTAACCGTGACGAATTCTCGTTATCGTAATTTTCAGGGCAAACGTGGCGCGACAGAGGTGAAATTGATCTCCATAAAAAACTTTAAAAAAGTAAAAAAATTACGCCAAGTACATGGAAAAGTGGAGGACTTAAGGAGTAATAAAAAAAAAAAAATAGAAGATCTCCATAAAAAAACTACAAGAAAGAAGAAAAAGATATGAAATCGAAATGAGCTGCCAATACATGAAGGTGCTTTCCAGCAAAGTGCAAAGGCGACACTGTGTAACACAATGTAAAATTCGGTGATTTCCAACCATGAAGACTGTATAAGGAGATCCAACTCCCTAAGAAAGTTACTAGAAAACTGTTAACAAAATCCCGAACTTGAAGTTCATATTTCGTCCACTCACGGCGCAAGTGCGCACAGACTATAATATATATATTCGCTTTCGTTATCCCCTCTCCCTTTATTTTACTCTATTCAATTAAAGAAACAAATAATAATTTAGACTTCTTATGTAGAGTTTACAGAAATATCAATTTTATTTTTATAAATTTAAAATAGATTCTATATAATAAATTATTTGTAAGAAGAAGTGAGATCCGATAAAAAACTTCAAGAAAGTAAAAGAATTACGCCTAGTACATGAAAAAGTGGAGGACTCAAGGAGTTATCATTGAAAAATAGAAGATCCCCATAAAAAACTACAAGAAAATAGAAAAAGATGTGAAATCGAAATAAACTGACAGACGATTTGTCTAGATTTCCGCGGCTTGAAAGTCAAATGCTTGGCGTGACCAGGCAAGGCATTCTTAGATTATCAAAACCCATACTTTCTCTCTCACAGACTTTCAGATAATTTGTCAATTTAAAACTCTGACAATATTATGAGTACACTTTTATTGTTTTGCGTTCTAAAATAATTCTTATTCATCGACACCTTGACCTCGCCTGCCCACGCCAAGCATTTGACTTCCAGGCCGCGGAAATCTAGGCAAATCATCTGGCAGCTTATTTCGATTTCACATCTTTTTCTATTTTCTTGTAGTTTTTTATGGGGATCGTCTATTTTTCAATGATAACTCCTTGAGTCCTCCACTTTTTCATGTACTTGGCGTAATTTTTTTACTTTTTTGAAGTTTTTTTTATTAGACGTTAGTTATAGCGCAAATTGGTTAAGTCGTTTTCAAAATAGTTACGACGAGATTCATTACAAATATGCATTGAGAATTCTAAAATATTTGTATTTGACCAAAGAATTAAGATTAACTTATAAAAGAAATTTGAATGCTGATGTCATGGATTGTTTTGTTGACCCTGACTGGACTGGGAATAAATTCGATAGAAAATACACAACAGGATTCATAATACGATTATTTGGAAATGCAATATATTGAAAAGCCCGAAAACAGGGCAGTGTGACAAAATCGTCAACAGCCGCGGAGTATGTAGCTTTATCAGAAGCAGTAAGCGAAATCAAAGTTATACAAAAGTTCCTGAAGAATTTTAGTGTAAAGTTAGAAACACCAACAAAAATTTATGAAGACAACTCTGGAACCATTGCGATAGCAAAATTTAGGAACATGACAAAGAATTCTAAGTACATTGAAGTACACTACCATTTCGTAAATGAATGCTACGAAAATAAAAAAATTGAAATTGTAAAAGTAGATTCGGAAAAGAATATTGCCGATATTTTGACGAAGGCTCTAGGGAGAAATAAATTTGAAAATTTCAGATCGCTTCTAAGAATAATTTAAAAGGGTATGTAGCAAAAAATTAAGGAGGTGTGTTAAGATATGTGTAATTTTTGTATGCTAGCCTTTACGTAAGCATGCGTGCGCATTTCCAGATGTGACAAATGGGAGTGCGCATTAGAAAAAAAAGGGCGCCACCAGGACAGAGAAGAAGCGTGTGTAGACGCGAAGACAGAAAGGTCTTTCATGTATCGTAAAATATCAATATAATCCAATATTGTCTAATAATGTTTAATACAAATATACTAATATTAATAGTATCTAAATGATACAAGTGTTAAAGACTTTTATCTTCTCGAGCCGCAAACACATATTTTAACATCATTTTGATACTGGAGTGCACATGTAACATTGATCGCAACCACGTGTACTACGTACGACTACATTCGTGTAATAACTGCAATCGTACGTTTCCTCTTCGAAAACATATACTAATATTTCGCTAGTATACTATGCGCTTCAAGTTTCAGTCATTCCATTGAGTCGCGAACTTCTCAAATATAAACAAATCATACAAAATACCGTATAAATCAGTTACGTTTCAAAGCTTCCGAGCGATTAAAGCAATTAAGCAATTACAATTCTAATAAATACCAATTACAAAGCTTGCGATTCTAATTATCGCTCGCGACAGTACTAATGCTATGAAAATTGATTCGACGAACAACTCGATAGTTCTTCGAATTTAAACAAAATATAAAAAAGAATTTATTGGCTTTTAAACTGTATCAACGTATCGCAAAGTAGTGTTCAATTATTACAGGACCAGATAAACATAAGGTACATCCATTTTCAATTGTTGTCACTCAATATATTCTCGAATATATTCTTAAATATTAATGAGCAAATATGAAGAATTATGCAAAATGTGTAAATTAAAGAGCACATTTGTTTGGAGATGAAGGTGCTGGAGCAGCCTTGACGAAGGCTTGGACTTCGAGGTTTCGGTGGAGTGAACGATTAATACACTTGTATTCGGTTCGAGTATTTTACTCGAAGAGTCTGTATTTGTAATAAATTTATCTTAAAACACACACACGAACGGTACTTTACACTAATTTCCTAGAACTATTATTTACAGAAGAATATGATTATTAATAAGCGCACTGCTCGTAATAGACAAAGAAAAGCGGTTAACGGTAATTGTACTGGTTATAATCACACTGATTCGGACGATAGTCAAACAGGTAATGACAAAGGTCGATCGTTCTAACGGTGCGGTCGCTCAGGAGAACGGCGCGATTGTCGCAGTGACGCCGTGACGAATTAATCGGGTGTCATTGGTTACCGATCGTAGCCTGCTGACTCGCTTACAGGGCCGATAGATGGTATTACCATGGTTTTGATTGATTGATATGTTTATTTAAAGTGCCGGGAAGAACTCCCATTCTGCACTGTCTTTGTTTACATATTTTACATTTTTCTTCTTATAACTACTTTAAACTTATATACTATTACATTTTTTAAAGTTGATCTGAATATAATGGTCTGATTATTATACGACTTACTCTTACATCATATATTTATATAACACAATAACTTGTATTTGACTTCTTTTATATACTATCCCTCTGTTTACCGCGTTTGTACTGATCGTACTATCCTAGTTACACTATATCTTATTATTACTATTAATACTTTTTGACAATTCCTGTCTCGACTGTTACATTTTATCTTCTATCGCTGTGTTCGTTCGTTATATTTTACTTGTACTCGTTTAATAATCTAAGTATCGTACATTTAGTATTATCGTATTCAATTGCATTTCTTATTCTTTGTTATCTACTTCTTATACTTATTTTGTTGTTGGACGGTATCCTATTTATCACATCCCTTGATCACTTATGTTACAATTCTAAGCGCTAACCTAGGTTCTACATTCTTTCTAATTCTGTTTCTTTATAAACCCCTTTTGTTGTTATTGTTTTTCTTAGCTTAGTAAGCGGGTGCCCTTTTTCTTTATCTTATATCCTATTTTATTTTTAACCTTTGTCCTTATGCATACCTTTTCTTTTAATTATTGGTATTGACCTATTTTTATTTCTATATATTGCCTATATGTTAACTTTTGCTAACGCGTTAATTCAGTCTTTCCGTTTATTTGTTGCTTTCAGTCTTTACGTTATTTGTCTTTACAGTCTTTTATTAATCTCATTTACGAATTTGACTATGCTTTTGTAGATTTTCTTCTTGTTTAGTTTAATTAGTTCCATCACGGATTCTCCCGTAATTCTTAATTCCTCTTCTAGGGTTTCTTTGAGCTTCATTCTTTCCACGTTATAGAGCACGAACTCGAATAGAACGTGATCTATGGTTTCTTCGTTCTGTCCGCAGTCACACATACCGTCATTTATTATGTCTTTTCTTGCGAGTCACTCTTTGAGGTTATAGTGATTCGCCCTAATTCTGGATATTCCTCTTATGGTTTCTCTGTCGAGGGATCTTCTAAACTTCTGGAACCATGGTTTGTATGCTGTTCTGTTGATATCTGGGCCTATTTCCTGAAAGAATTTTACTCCTTTTTCCTGTCCTATTCTTACCATTTTTTCTCTAAATTTATTCCAAAACTTCTCTTTTATCTGGATGAGAATTTCCTTTGCTGGTACATTGTATCTTTCGTCTGGTTCCTCTTCGGTGGCCTTTTTGGCTTGTCTATCTGCCCTCTCATTTCCCTCTATTCCTATGTGTCCTGGAATCCAGTCAAGGATCACCTTTTTTCCCTTAATTTGGTCCATTAAATGCCACGTCTTATACGTCCACGGATTGTCTCCTTTGTCCTCTCTTAGGTTTACCATGTTGTCTAGAGCCTTAATTGCTGACATTGAGTCCGTGAGAATTATACCATTTTTTATTTCCGGGTTTCTTTAGACTGTTTCTAGCGCTCAGTGTATTCCGATCATTTCTGTCGTGAAGATTGTGCATCTGTTTTGAATTGCTCTTTTGTTTTCCGTCCATACTTGATCTTTATGCTCTATCAGGCCAATTTCGTTGGCTCTGGCATTGGGTATTTTGCTGCCGTCTGAATATAACGTTGTTACACTTCTGTTATCGATTTTATACCTGTCACAGATAAATTTTGTTATGCTTCTTTTTGGAATTGCTCCATTTTCTACAAGTCTACCTGTATCTGTATCTAGTATAATGTCCCTGTTATTGTGATTGTCTGGTGTTACTTTTGTTGCTTTTTTCCATTTCTCTATTTTTTCTTGTATGAATTGTCTTTCCTCAATTTTATATTTGGCCTTCCAGATCTCATAGAAAGCTGTTTCTGATGCGTTTGGGATGATTGTTATTTTATTACTTCTCTGTCTCCTCGTTAGGTTTCGAAATTCTGAAATGATGTTACTGAATAGTTTGAGAGTTGGATTGTTGTTTTTACCTTTCTCGAATTGCTTTACTCAATATCTTTCTGCCAGGTAGGCCGCTTTTTCTTTTAGTCCTATCCATCCTGTTTCTATATATATCACATTTAATGGAGTTGAGAGTCTATATCCCATTGCTGTTCTTATAGCTGCCGTTTCTGCTTTTCTCAGTTTTTCATATTGTTTGTTCTGTCTTTTTTGTGTCATATATATTGACGATCCATATTCTACTACCGATGACATAAGTGCTTTAACTAACAGTATGGCCTGACTTTGCTTGATACCTTTATTTCCATGACATAGATATTTAACCACACTATGTCTCTTCCGGAGTTTGTTACAGACCATCTCCATATGTTCGTTGAAATTTAATTTATTGTCTATTATAAGTCCGGGGAAGGTGTTGTTAATGTTAACCACTTCTACATTTTTTTCTGTGTTTTTGTACTTTATCTTGATATTGTTGGATTCCGGTTGCTTACCGAAAAACATGATTTTTGTTTTTTCTTCCGAGATTTCTAATTTCCTTGAGTCCAAAAATTCACTGAGTATGTATATACCTTTTTCAATTGATTTTTTAATTTGTTCCGTTTTCTTCCGTTCTGTTAATAATGCCACATCGTCCGCGTATAAGAGGCATTTTATTTTTTCGGTCTTTAGCTTTTTCTCCATACCTGCTATATATAAATTAAATAAAATTGGGCTTATTATGGCCCCCTGTGGTACCCCTATTTTCCATGGTATATTATAATTTACCCCATTACTGTTCGTGATATTAATCCTTCTATTTGTTTTAGCCATTCCTTTATCCACCTGACTATTTTTCTGGGGCATCCTAGTTCCATTAGGATGTCGATTAGCGTACCGAGATTTACATTGTCATACGGGCTTTTTATGTCCACGAATGCTGTGACGGTGTCTTTGTTTTTTAGTCTGTTATACTTAATTTCTGATACTACTCTGTTTAGGTTATCGGTAGTTGATCTTCTATTTCGGAAGCCCGACTGCGACTCATCTATCTTGTTGGAGGATTCTGCCCACATAGATATTCTTCTGTTTATGATTTTCTCCATTATTTTTCCTGTACAGGAAGTTAGGGTAATGGGCCTTAACGCCGCCTTGTTGGGCTTGTTCATGAAGCATATTCTTCCTTCCTTCCAATCTTGTGGGATTTTCTTTGTTTCCCAGCTTGTCTTGATCATTTCGCACAAGAGGTTCTTCATATACTGTGTCAGTTCGTATATTGTTTTATATTCTATCCCATCGTCTCCTGGGGCTGAGCATTTATTTTTTTGCGATGTTATTGTTACCAGGATTTCTATATTTTCTATTTTCTGGGACTACATCGGGTCCTCTTCCACCTCATACTCCGTGTTTCCTCCTTCGGTCCCTTCGAAGGGGTCGTCTATGGTATAGTTTTTCTGTTTTAGGTTTTCTATTTCTATTTTCTCTAACTCTTTTCTGGTTTTGTTATTCATAATCGCCTTTTCTTTGGTATAGTAGTTCTTGATAATTCTCACCTTATCCCAGATTTTTCCCAGATCATGTTCGTTTGCTATCTGTTCCGTGAATGTATTCCACGCGATTTCTTTTTTCTCTCTTTTCATTTTGTACCATTTCTGCCTTATGCTTTCCATTATCACAAAGTCTTCCATTTTTCTTGTTTTCCATACTTTTTTACAACTTTCCATCCATGTTTTCCATGTTTCTCTACATTCTTCGTCCCACCAGTATTTTTTCTTTTTTGCGTGGTTTTTCTTGCTGTTTTTCTTTCTTCCTGTACCTTGTAGATTATTATTTATGTTGTTATCTTTAGTTATATTCTTGTCTAGGGAATTTTTAATGGATTCCTTAATCGCGTTTGTCCATACCTTATATTTGTTGTTTATGTCCTTTGTTTCTCTAAATCGTCCTATTATTTCCTCTTTTCTGTTTTCTTGTCCCATTCTAATTTGTTTCCAATTAATTCTATCTTTCCTTCCATATAGTCTTCTAGATTGTCTGATTATCCTCTGATCATTTTCTTCCGTTCCTATATTTGAGTTAGAAACCAAGATTATATTCATGATTTGGTGGTCCGATCCTAGGTTTACGTTGGATTCAGAGAATATTACATTGCTTGCTAAGAGTGGATTTGTTATTATCAAATCTATGTTGGTTTAGTATTACGTCCTATTCTTGTTTTTGTTTCTGTGTTGAGTACTTCTATTTCCCATTCGTCTAGGATTTGAGCCAGCGCTCGCCCCAATGTGTCCTGCCTTTCGCAATTCCATGCAGAGTGCTAAAATTGATTTCTTCCTTTATTATTATTAGCATTCCAGTTCCTGGTGTACCCCCTTTTCTTTTTCTTTCAAAATCGGGTATTGTGTTGTACACTACTATATATCCTTTAATATTTTTTTCCGGTATTCTATCTATCCATGTTTCGCATATAAATAACATGTCATATTCGTCTATTACATTAAATACATCCGTTATTTTATTTTTCAGACTGTTGGCATTCCAAAAGCCTATTTTTATATTACACGACATAATCTGTAAATGGTGTTAATTGTAATTTAATTATAGTATTTAAATTGTTTGTACCTATTGATCTGATTATTACCTGATTTGTGTCTTATATGTTCGCTAAAATTTATATTATTAGTTTGTATTCTAGTTTGATAAATCTATCTGGTTAAATTTGTGATAGTTTCTTTTTTTTTTAATTTTCTTTTCTGTGTTTTTTTTTCTTTTTAATTTTATAAAATGCAAATTTACTCTTATATCTATATATCTTTGGCGGGCAACCGCTTACCTTTCTCTCCTGATCTCTACTTCTTCCCACTTCTCTCCTTTCTCCGGATATTCCTGTTTTTCTTCTCTTGTTTCCTCTGTTTCGTCTTCGCCTGGGTCGCTTATTTCCGTTTCCATTCTATTTTCCTTTACTTCTACGTTCGCTCCTATTATTTCAGATATGACTAATTCTTCTGTCTCTTCCTTTCCATCTTTGCTCTGAACTTCGGTTAATTTGTTATTTTCCTGCGTGTTAACTGAACCTTCCCATTCCTCCTCGGACATTATGTTAACATCTTCTGTGGTTGAGGGCTCTGTTTTATCGTTTCCGTGTTTCTTTCCCTCTTCTCTTTCCTTTCTGGTGTACCCTGAGCTGTGTGTTGGTTTTAAGGTCTCTATTTGTTTAGCTATTTCCCTTTTCTTCCTTCGATCTTCTTCTTGTTTGTCGAAATCTTCCGGCTTTATATTGGGGAATCTTGGCCTCCTTGTATACGTCCTCCCAAATCTCTGTTCCCTGTTTTGCGTGTAGTTAACTATTCCCTGTTTTGTATTTGTGTCCCATTTCTCTGCTCTCCTTTCTTCCTTTACCGGTGCGTTTTTAGGGAGCGTATTCTCATTGCTGTTGCAGTTATGTTCTTACCAATTTCTGTTGCCTTGCCTATACAACCTCCTGGCAGCTTCTACATTGTATCCTGGGTCTGATGTATCTATTCTGTCAGGGTGGTAAATTCTCCTACTTTTATTCATTCTGTTTATAAATGTGTCTTCCATGTCTACGCTCCTTATCCATGCTATCAGTTCGTCAATATCGTCGTCTGTAAAGATTCTTCTGTTTACACTGGTTTTTTGGACAGTTTCATTGAAACTGGGTTTCTGTGATGTTGGGGGAGTCTCTTCCCATTCACCAACGCGAACGTTATCATCCCTTATTTGTATTTTGGTCAATGAATGATTTTTCTTGTCTTATGTTATTGTTTCTCCAAATGTTTGGTCGGATTGGGCATGGACGATCATGTCTCCTCCCTATATACCCTCTTTTTGTTTGGAAGAGGTGGGAAATTGTTATCATTTTTCCCTTCCCTTAATCCCCTTTCCTTTCCTCTGGCACTTTTTTCTTTTATGTTCAGTTCAGCTTTCGCCATGGTTCTCGCCTCTGTGAACGACACGTTTTTATGTGTCATTAGTTTATTCGTTGCACTTTCTAGTTGCCAACTGATACAATTTCTACTCATTGATCCGTGTTGTTCTCCACAGTTAACACATTTCGGTGGTAGGTTGCATTTTCCACGATACTCGTTTCCACAGATAAAGCAGTTTTTAATATCCGCTCTACAGTTATTTTTAAAATGTCCGAATTTTAAGCAGTTGAAGCATTGCTTCACTCCTTTCACGTATGGGTCTATATTCTTATAGGGGTTAACGCTCCATCATACATGCTTATTTTAGTAGGGAGGCATTCCCCGGCGAATTTGATTAATATTAACATAGACTCCTTATAGACTATTCCTCTTTCCGTCTTGACTCTTTTTTTTAGTCTTTCCGCGCTGATTATGCCTTGTCCGTCCTCCGCTAATTCTATTAGCTCCCTGGGCGAATACTCCCATTCTCTGCATACACCCCACCGTTCCTTAGCCCTTCTTGGGATTCTGTATATGCACGTCTTGTCTTCCTTTTCTTTGATTTTTTGGAAGATGTCCATTCCTATATCAGCGTCTCTAAACGTCACTTCAGCTATCCGTTTGTTAATCATCCTTATGCTTTTAATGTAGTTGTTGAATGCCTGTAAGTTTCTAAAAATACGTATATAGTTTACCCTTTTTTTAATTGATGACACTTTATAATCTAACACTGCATCGAAGAAGTTCAAGTGTTTCTCAGAGTTCTCTAACAAATCTGCTTCTTTTATGTTATTTTTGATTAGTTCTACTACTGATGCTTTGTGTTTACCAATATAGTTTAATTCCGTTACCTTGATTGTTTTTTTCCTACTTTTCGTTTTTACTTTCTGTTTGTGGGTATTCCACGTGCACGCTTCCTTTTCTTTTGTCCGTTTCCTCTTTGTTTTCTCTTTCGCCTCTGTCTATGATAACTTTTTTCCCTGTGTAATCGACTGATTCAACTATTTTTGGCCTACTGTTTCGTATTTGTGATTTCTTTTTACCTTCCGATATGTATTCTTTATAACTCTCTACTCTGTCTTCAACGCTTTCTCTTTTGTTAATGACCGTTAGATGCTCCTCGTTATTTACCTCTCCCTCTTCGCAGGACTGCAACTTCCTTTTCTTCATTTTCCCTATGCTATCTTGCCTGTACATTTCCTTGGACGGAACGTTTATTAGCGTGGGGAAATTTTTCCCCCCGCTCTGCCTGCCATCTCTTGGCCGCTTATTCTCCTCTTCGTACTATGTACTCCCTGGCGAGAGGAGATGTATTTTCCTTATTTCTCTTCCTCTTCTCTCCTCCCGACTCCGCTTTTCAGCCTCCCGATTCCCCGTCTCTCCACTGCACCCACTTCACCAGCCCAGCACTCCCAAAACCGCCCCTAAACTTTCCAAAACCCGCTTCTCTCTGACAACCGTCCACCGTCCTCGCGCCACCAACCGGAAGTCCTTATTACCATGGTCTCGTACAACATTATAATAATCGTTTTCCAATAACATCCTGTAACAATACGCGTTTACATTAACATCCGCCACTTAATAATACTTGTAATGTTAACTTGTGTACTTGTAACGTAAACGTTCCATTGAAAATTAAATTAAATAATTGCTTTGAGTAGTTAATAAAAAATATTTCAAAGAAAACTTGTAACAGGAAATCATGAATATTCGCATGGAGATTTTAACCTTAAGTTCATTATCAATCCATAACTTTTCGGGACTGTCGTGTGCTTTTATCTACTCGTTCGTACACGTTTTTAAATTATTATATTAGTTTTATTTGTATTCACTGCCGCTACCACCGACAACTAAATATTCGTCACAGTTGTTTTGATAGTAAACATTCATTTTAAAAATGTTTATTAACTTAGGTATTCAACAGTTTGTCGTACGAAGCTGTACGAAGTCAAAGTTCTAATTTTTTTTATTAAAATCATTTATGAAATAATCAATTATGAACGACTAGTGGCCGCTATCAATTAAATGAATAACTAAAAATACAATGGAAGAATAATTTACTATAAAAATAAGTCATTAATATGTATAAAATTACGAGGTTGCAATGACAAACGTTATTTTGTTATTTCCATTGAATTTTCTCATTAATTGACTGTCATAGATGAATAGATGTGCTTATTAATCGAAACACCGAATCGAAGGCACTATACTTATTCTCAAGCATGTATTTATCAAACGTTTCGACTACTGTTTTTGGATTCTATTTGGTATTAACAAACTTCTAAGCATAAATTGCAATGTAAACAGATAGAAAACGAAAGTAGAATTCGTTAATTTCTTAAAATGGAAGTGGTCGTTAAACAAGAAAGAACAATACTCAAAGCGTCGAGTCGCATAGCAACATTTTCAATTATTAATAATATTGCTTGCTGAACTAAAGCAAAAAGGTGCTAAGTTTCACGAATGTTCAATTTGCAAAACGAAATTCGGTAACTATGCAATCGAGAGCGGCAAGAATGAATCGAATGTGAAATTGTAACGTTACCTGCAACTTCCACGCCCATAATCCTGCCAACTGGAAATAGATCCTCGACTCATGTCATCGATTTCCGGTTACTTCGATCGAAGGAACACCGATCCCGTGCAACTTGTAACGTGTAACAAACAAATGCGTCACGTGAACCGGCGAGAACAAACGAAAAATTTGCGACCAGTCGACTTTTCTTTAAATCAATCTTTGCGACCACAAAGATGTTCCTCGGTCGTCCAAGTACAGTACAATTAGACCGATCGCAAACGGGCGCAACTGATCAGTTTCAAACCACTCTGAAACTAGTTGCATGCGACCGTGGATCTAGGTAAAACAAAGATAGTGGAGTAAGTAAAACAAAGAGCGCAAGCGGTTTGCAACACTAATTTAAAGTCGGTTGCGCCCGTGTGCGTTCGGCCTTAGTCGTTCCACCGGTAATGCAATGCATTAAGGTCGATTCAGACTATACGACACCTACCGTCATCGACACGACAAAACATTAAAACACGCGTTTTAATGGAACTAATCACACTTAACAGACACCGACCTGAACGTTCAGTTAACGGTAATAGTGTGAATAGTTCCATTAAAACGCGTGTTTTAATGTTTTGTCGTGTCGGTGCCGGTACGTGTCGTTGCCGGAACGTGACGGTCTGTGTTGTATAGTCTGAATCGACCTTTAGTCTCAGCAATGTGAACTTGACACCCGACTTTTCAAAAATTAATTTTTTTTTGTAGAAAACGATAGTATTTTGTTAGTATCTGATTGTACCTGCAATAGTTTCGTTTGTACCTCCACCAATTAATAATTAAAAAAAATTAAAAAAATGGCCGGTACCTGACATTGAGATTTTTGAAATCTGTTTTTCCCGATTCTTTAGAATCGTTAGTACCCCTTTGTACCGCTTTTGGTTTCGTTAGTACATCAATAGTTTAAATTTTACAAGCAATTGTTTATACGCGTAAGAGTGACGTTCGTTAATTTTCAAGATTTTTATGTACAATAAATAATGGCCTGCTTATATATCTTTTATCTTTAGCATTATTAAATGGTGACCGTGCTTGTTTACCGTTTATACAAGCTTCGCATAAGTTATCATTCGGAATACCTTTATGTATTAACTCTGTATCATCGACCATTTGTTTGTTCTTTAATTCTATAAATTTAGATCTTCCCATGTGGCCCAAATGCCTATGCCATAATTCATAATTATTAACTATTGTACTGTTATTTGTAAATTGCTTGCCGATTCGTGTTTAACTTAAAATTGACTGCAATTAAATTGTTCAAGAGCTTACCAGTTATGATGATTTACCATTTTTTATTACTTTCACACCAATTTTGTCGAACGATGCTCATCCCAGCATGCTGCATTTTTCTAACTGATAATAGGTGAAGAATATGCTGTCCAATTCTTTAAGAATGTCTATTGCTGTGGTTCCTGGTTTTTTTGCAAATCCACTCAATGGTTAGCATGTCCGCAGATTCACTGTTAATTACTTG
Source organism: Hylaeus volcanicus (assembly GCF_026283585.1). Taxonomy (NCBI): domain Eukaryota; kingdom Metazoa; phylum Arthropoda; class Insecta; order Hymenoptera; family Colletidae; genus Hylaeus; species Hylaeus volcanicus. The sequence goes on along the minus strand of NW_026533133.1, from coordinate 94,429 downwards.
CATCACGTCTAATTCACTCATTAACCCGCGCACTCTAAACTTCCATACGCTGTACCGTTCGCCGACAAAAGGTACGATGTTCCTTTTTGTTTTAAAATTTTCCAGTTTTCTTTATTACACTAACTTACTCAAAATAAATTTAACTAAATTTAATAAACTGTTATTGGATACACGATTCGCTAAAGTAACACTTAATCACTATTTAGCTTTTAACTTATAGCCACTAAGTATTATCACTAATTGTCTATTACTAAATTATTATAACTAAATCACTTAATAGTGTCATTTGTTATTTAAATAGTAGACGCACAATAAACTATTGGAAACGGGTGGAATTAAAGTCCGTTTTTATATTTTATTTTAAACGTCTACTTTATTCAACGGCTTGGAAGGACGTGTTGACCGTTTAGAGACCACACGAGAACTAAAATAAAAGCTCAGGCCTACGCGAAAGAAAAATTCTAACATCCACTTGAAGAAAAGAAAATTCTGCCTGCGCTCTGTGTTTATTACCCTGATCTACGACGACAAACAGGCAGGGGTCCTCAGACCTGGTGGTGCCAGTCCGATACTTTAACAGACAAAAAGGGCAGTACCTCTCAACACTAGACTTATTTTTGGTTAACGCAAATGTATCCGTATATAATTCAACAGGTACAAACGATTCTAAAAACGATGGAAAAACAGATTTTAAAAATCTTGAAAATTATCGAACATCACTCTTACGCGGTTTAACAATTGCTATATAATTTAAACTATTGAGGTACAAACGAAAAGAAAAGCAATTCCGGCGGGTACAAACAATTCTAAAGAATCGGGAAAAAACAGATTTCAAAAATCTCAATGTCGGGTGCCGGACATTTTTTGAATTTTTTTTAATTATTAATTGGTGAAGGTACAAACGAAACTATTGGAGGTACAATCAGGTACTAACGAAATACTATCGTTTTCTACGAAAAAAAATTAATTTTTGAAAAGTCGGGTGCCAAGTTCACATAGCTGTTAGTCTCAGCAGTCAGAATGCAGTTTGTAGCTCCCCACTTTTTTCAATCGTTGCCTCGACGTTGTGCCACTCATTGCACGCTTCTGTATATCGTACATAATCATTCAGTCTTCCTGTTTCCCACTTCCATAGGTTTTCTTATCGTCGAAAGTATTTTCAACAATCGTCACGCAAACGGTTCTTAAATCAGAGAAGTGGATATACATATTTCGAGGGGCTCGAAAGGAAAGCGGTACAAGCGATAAAATCTTTGGATTGAGAAAATAGTAAGGGAAGTTAAAAGCTAGGAACTGCATAATACTCTTCTCTGATTGTTTCTCTTTATTTACGTTCTTAGGAAAAAAGAAAGCGAAAACTTGAACGAGTAGATTTTTAAACGAGTATGTACCACGGGAGATGCGGTCCAAATTGTTTTGTCTTAGTTACAAATAAAAGTCATTTTTTCGATATAAAATACTTTTATCCCTATCTTTGTATCTTTGCTATGTGAGTAGAGTATTGAATTTTTCTTTAATCTAACTAATCAAATAATAATTTTAGACGAAGAAGGTACCAGAGTTAAGTGTAGTAGACTGTGTAGTAGGAATAAGAATACCAAATGTTAAGTAATTCATAAGAGAGGAGAATTTAGGATACAAATATCCAACTAGAATCATTATTGTATCTCTTCCTTCCCATTAGAAGAGAATTATTTTTATCTTTTCTTATCTCTGTTACATCTTATTACTTGTAATATCACAATATTACATTTAGCCACGTTTTATTTAATCGCAGATCTCATTTCTAATGCTTCATATTGTTCTTCCATTGTAGTATCGTTCGTTTCGTATTTTCGTAAATATTCTAACACGATTCTAATATTTTTATTCGATGACTACCTGCGCCCCGCGGTTTCACCCGTGTGGAATGCTATTCTTATTCACGTAGGTGCAATAATTACTGTAGCGTTTATATAAGTATGCAGTTAAGTACTTTGTAACAGCTGAACGCATTTAACTGGGTGTAATGTAGGGATAGATTTTTAAATGTAAATGTTAATGACGAATTCGGTCGTGTGATGAATGACCTAGTAATTCATTTCTCTGTTCACAAAATAAAAAAAGAAATGTACATTCAATGCCACAATTTTTTTCTGATGTATTTTGGCCTGCTAAACTCGAAAATCGCACTGAAAAATGTTTCTATTAATACGTTTTTTTATATGAATTTGTGAATTTTTGTTTTATTTTTTTCTGAGATACCTTCACATTTTAGGCCATACCTCAAGTTAAAAACATCCGATTGAGTTGTGCAAGATGCCATATTAAAGATAATCGAATTTCCAACAATTTTTTTTCGCATTGTTTTCCAATCGGTTTAATAGTTTAAGTGTTACGGGCCAATATAATTGAAAAACTTAGATTTTTTCGGCTAAAATAGAACACAACAATTTCTTTCATCGCTATGCAAAAATAGAGACTGTCAAATTATGTCTAGTTTCTTATTGTTTACGTATAGATCCAACATTCTTTCATCCCAATATCTTTGATAGCGCTCCTCAATAGTTTTGATATCTTGGTGAAATCTTTTTCTTATTCTTATTCTTATTATAAGAAAGTTGTTGAAGATTTGGTGATAAATTATGTAAAAATGGGTATGGAATATATATTGTTATTCTATTTGATTTGACAAAATGAAAAAATTTGTATGTTTAATTTCCATTTTCATTTCAACAGACATAAATGTCTCGCTCAAAATTCATATTTTACATTCTGACTTGGATTTTTTCCCGAAGAATCCTGGCGATGTAAGTGGCGAACACGGTGGAAGGTTTCACCAAGATCAAGGATATTGGGATGAAAGAATGTTGAGAGACAACATTTGGTTCTTGATCAGAGAAACGGACCCAAAGATGAAAAGAAGACAAAACAAAGGCCAAAATTATTTCTAATCGAAATTAATTAAATAAACGTGTCCTATATAAATAGGAAAAAATACAAAAAACAGAGTAAAATTGGAATTTTTGTACCTTAAATCAATCGTTCCTAACTCCGGTATTTATCCATACATTTTATTCAACAAAAGTTTGTTTTCTTCATAAAAGTGCGATGGAAGAAATTTTTGTGTTCTATTTTAGCCGAAAAAAATCTAAGTTTTTCAATTATATTGGCCCGTAACACTTAAACTATTAAACCGATTGGAAAACAATGTCAAAAGTAATTGTTGGAAATTTGATTACCTTTAATATAACATCAATCGGATGTTTCTAACTCGAGATATGGCCTAAAATCTAAGGGTATTTCAGAAAAAAAATCAAAAATTCATATAAAAAAAATCTATCCATAGAAAAATTTGTCATTAGGAGTTTCGAGTTTAGTAGGTCAAAATACATAAGAAAACAATTGTGGCATTGAATGTACATTTTGGCTGTAAACTAGTGATTATTTTCCTCTTTCATTATCTCCTAAACTATGCGACCAAATAACATGCTGTACAGGGCAAATTTTATTTTCATGAAATTTTCTAGATAATAAAATGATTCTTTTTTATAATGATTAATATATTTTACCTAATAAGTACCCTTAAAGTTCACCTGATAATTTTCAATTCATATATATCACAAAAAACGTTATTGTGGTTTAAATATAAAAGCTAGGTATATCATGTTCTTGACTTTTTTTTTAGATCAATTGATAACCAATATTTCTGCATTACATTATTTTCACGTATATCCAACCATTTGGTCAACGTACGCCGATAAAGTAGTCAACCAACGCTTTTGTTCCGACTTGATTTACAAATTTCGAGATTTTAAATTGAAAATGTATTTTTATCAAAGTAGAACATAGCCTATGTTACTCGGGGTACCTTTGTTAATTATTCCCTACATACAAGCAAAAAACAAACAAAAAAAACTTTACCTCTTTATAATATTAATTATACAGTATGTCCCACGAAATCCTAGACAGCCGATTATTTCGTAACCTATTAAAGATACGAAAAAAGTTTCTGATATGAAATTGAATGGCAATAGGGGGCCGATTTATTGTCCGTAACAATTTTTTTTTATCATTACTGTTTACAGAGATATGAAAGTTACGTTTGGTTTTTCAAATGGGATTATATACTTTTTGTTTGATGAATATATAGTACGTTTCAAGACGAATTCAGGAAGCTTAATGTAAACACCCTTTTACAAATAGTTTTTAAGATATTACGCGTAAAAATTTACTGATATTCGGTACAAGAAAATCTGCGAGATCAGGAAGCACAGTAGGGAGTCTCAACTCTCGACCGCACTTAAAATGCTACGGCTTAGACGGTGCCTCTTGAAACCGATACGAAGAGACTGCGGTAGGAACGGCAGGCGTAAATTCTACATAATAGTTTTTTTCACAACCGTTACCTTTACGGCATGCAGAAAAATGTCGCCCATGTTTTAGTCATGAAATAAAGCTAACGGATAAAGCTAAAGGATTTTTAGGAGAAAAAAATATGAAAATATAAATTAATTTGAGATAAAAATAATATTTTATTTTGGAATCCCTTCCACATGGCCTCCATCATTTAGTATACAATTTTTTATTCATTTTAAAAAATGTTTTTCTACTTTTACAAGAGTATCTGTTGGAACGTTGCAATACGCGTTAACAATGCGTTCTTTCAACTGTTCAACAGTTTCTACTGGGGTTTGAAATACTTTTTGCTTAATATGACCCCATAAAAAAAAATCGCAGGCCGAGCATCCCTATTCGTTCTATTAGCTGAATTGATAATTGCCTTGTGTAAGAAAAATAAACTTCAAGTAGTTTGCTGTTGGAGGGTATGGAGGTTCATTATTAGAACATAGGCGACATTTTTCTGCATGCCGTAAAGGTAACTGTTGTGAAAAAAACTATTATGTAGAATTTACGCCTGCCGTTCCTACCGCAGTCTCTTCGTATCGGTTTCAAGAGGCACGGTCTAAGCCGTAGCATTTTAAGTGCGGTCGAGAGTCGAGACTCCCTACTGTGCTTCCTGATCTCGCAGATTTTCTTGTACCGAAGATCAGTAAATTTTTACGCGTAATATCTTAAAAACTATTTGTAAAAGGGTGTTTACATTAAGCTTCCTGAATTCGTCTTGAAACATACTATCTATTCATCAAACAAAAAGTATATAATCCCATTTGAAAAATCAAACGTAACTTTCATATCTCTGTAAACAGTAATGATAAAAAAAAATTGTTACGGCCAATAAATTGGCCCCGTCTTGCCATTCAATTTCATATAAGAAACTTTTTTCCTATCTTTAATAGGTTACGAAATAATCGGCTGTCCAGGATTTCGTGGGACATACTGTAGATATAGATTTGCTGTACGATTGTTTTCAAGAGTATATTACACCTGAAGAGTATCGTAACATGTAATCGTTGAAACGTCGTCATGTTAATATGGTAACAATACTAGTTCGTTGGGGAGAGTCTAAGTGGGTGAATTGTGACGCACGTTCGGAACGACAACAACATTAGTAGGAGCTGCGGAACAAATCGCCGCTCTGGATCGTCCGACACAATTCGATCAAAATGACCAGCTTCCGAGAACTAGTCGGCGGAGGGTGCTCTTTGGGGCCTCCCCGAGAGACGTAAAAAAGATACCGCCGAATGGCACGAGTGACCCAGTTCTGGCGTAAGCCAGGCAAGAAACTCGTATACAAAACACTCTATCAGTTCTAAGTGGCGCCGAATCGGAAACAGACGTTGAGCCTGAATCTGGATTGGTGGCTTTTCATGCTTAAACTGGTTACAATGGCGCCAAGGATGGTACCAGGGGGGTGGGAGGTTCACCGAGTCGCTTGTGGCATCTCAATTTCCCATTGATGGTTTCGGGATTGGCTATTGACGCTGCGCTTCCCACCCGTCACCAGCGGACACCGCTGTGATTATGTCCTTTTGTGACGTCTGCCTGATGGAATTGGATAATGGACGATCTACAGATTACGCGGCTAAGTGGATCTAAACGGGTTGAATCCGTGCTTCGGACTCCAATCCGACACGAGGAACCACCGTCACATGGTCGTTCACGTTTTCTGTGCTCTTCTTTTCGTTTCTTTCTGTCATCGTTAGCCTCGTTCAGTCGAGAAGAGGAGTAAACCTAGGGGACAGTTCGCGAACGGCTGCGTACCTACGTGGTCCTTTCGTTTCGCAAGAGGAAATCTTTCGTATTCGGTCCACAGTATCAAGGTCAAACAACGGTGATAACTCGGATCAAAGTAGTCTTAGACGACGATAATTCGGGATTCTTAGAATAGCTACGTTCAGATCGTTTCCTACCGTATGCAAGTACGGACCTATTGGTTGAGAATCGCGAAGTACGTCACAGTGCAGCAACGGTGATTCCCGAAGCAGAATTAAACGATACCATGTAGTTCGTTTGTTGATTCTCGAATAATATCAGTGCCTTGGTAAAAGGCAGTCGTATTTAAACAAAAAAAGTAAATAGAGTGAAAAAACCGGGATATTCGATGGTTTGAATTTTTATTGCAATGTATTAGTTAGCAAATCATCATGCGAATTCGTACCGATTAATTGGATAGCTTTTGTTGATTCCCGAGTAATATCAGTTTCTTGGTAAAACTCAATCGTATCTAAACAAAAACAATAGGGTAAAAAACCTGGGATATTCAGTGGTTTAGAGTTTTTATTGCAATGTGTCAATTAATAAATCATGATACGTTTTAGTAAAACTCAGTCGTATTTAACCTCTTCAGGGGCGACTGTTTGTTTGTTATTATCAAATTTTTGTTCTTTTTATTATTGACAGTAATTAAATTGATAAAAAACTAAACGTCCACATGTGACCAAGGGCGTGAAGAGGTTAAAAAAAAGCAAAAATAAAAAATAAAAATAAAAACAGTAAAAATATTGGCTACTTGATGGATTCAAATTTTCGTTGCAGTGTACCATTTACCAAATACGGATTCTTGGCGTTTAATTGGATAGTCTTTAAATCAAAACATTCAATCTGTAGGTATACGTTATAATTAATTGAATCCTTTGTAACGCCCTTAGTTATTGAAATTTACTTTAATAATCGATTCGACTTACTCTGCAGGAATACTATGAGGTGGATAGGGCCAATTGCGGGACTTTTCCTTATTCTGGTACTGCCACAGAATACCGAAGCTTTCCCTCGGGTATGTGATAAATTTCTATACCGATTTTAACACGATTAGATACATCTCTCCCTCAATTTACACGAAAGATCGGAATACCGTGTAAATCGAACAAAAATACGTACAATTTACTCAGTGATTTAACTAAATTTATTTATTTCTACGTAAAATGAAACAAAATACAAATAAAAATTTTAAAATATCAGCTTATTCGTAGAATAACAAATATGTACAATGGGTGTAGAATGTATTCGTACACCGATCAATTTCCCAAAAAACTTTTGTGTGAAATTGTAGTTTCTTAACTTTTTTTTTTTATAATCAATGATACTTTACATATTCTCGGAAGTCTCTAAAATAGATATAGTCCAAACAACATTTACTAGTTAATATAATTTGTGAAATTAACAAAAAAATGCGAAAAGTGGGTAAAAGTAAAACAGGGGTGACCAACCCGCGACTCTTAATTTTGCATCTATATATTCATAAATTAGCTGTCGAAATTTTGAGAAAAAATTAACTTTGATTTTAAAATAATATTGCGTACCAGAAAGTTTTCACGAAACACGATCGAAAAATGCCAAGGAGCCCGATCGCGCCCTGTCGATTACGTGTCAAAAAAAGCTGAAGAGCTGAAGAGCAAAAAAAATGTCTAATAATGGGTCTAAATCTGATATGGGGAATATGGGAATACATAATTGTATATGCGGCCCGCGAAGTTATGATATATTTCGAAAGTAGCCCGCGAACTCATTTGAGTTAGCCACCCCAGGTATAGAAGCAATAAGGATTTGTACGATTCTTATCGTACATTACGTTCATTGCTCCGTACCAATTATAAAACATCAAATTTCCAGTAAAGTACTTTTAAAAAAGGTTTTAATAGAGGAATGGATAAAGATTCCACTTCGAATAACTAATAATTTAGTTAATTTAATGCTTAGAAGAGTTACAATAATTATAAAATCAAAAGGAAATCCCACAAAGGAAGTATTATATACTTGTAAATTAATGTAAATTTCTTTTTTTTTAAATGAAATTTTAAAAATTAAACAGTTGTGCGAATACTTATTGCTTCAATATTTCTACCGATTCTAGAGATTTCCGAGAACATGTAGAATGTCATTGTTTATAAAAAATAAGTTAATAAATTACAATTTTACATAGTTTTTTTGGAAATTGATCGGTGTACGAATACTTTCTACGCCCACTGTAATTCTACATGATGTCCGGTAGCTAACACATCTTGCTTATTATCTTCTAACAGAATAAATGATACGTTTACCTTAGAATGGCACAGAATTAATTTTTACGCGTGATACGTAGAAATTTGAAATATTATAAAAACCAAAATGGGAAAGATGTATAATAGTTGAAGTATGAAAAATGGCATAAATTATATGATTGTTCGTGAAACGGTGTTTTGTTTATTAGTCGCAATGGAAGCGAAGTATAGACCTAAACGACGTATACCACTTCAAAGTGCGTCAACACACGTTACTGAGGACGGTTGTGCCGACTAGCTATCACCTGGAACTTGAACCTTTTGTCGGAGACAACAATTACAATGGTCGTGTTAAGATAAACGTCACTTGGACGGATACGAGCAACCTAATTGCTTTGAACGTTCAACCGGACCTTACAATCACAGATTGCAATGTTAGAATCATAGAACCGTCGCTAGAGGAGAGGTAAGTTATCAACGTCACCGAATATTTGGAAAATAGATCGAAATAAGAATAAACTTTTCCATATACTTTCATTTCTACATAATTCTTACTTTTTAACCGATTTCGAAAAGGAGGAGGTTACTCAATTCGACATGTATATATTTTTTTTTTATGTATGTTACTCGATTACGCCCAGACGGCTTGACCAATCGGGATGAAACCTGTTGCATCTTGTAGAGCATGTCTCCGGGGTGGTCCCATTACCGAAAAATTTTCTGTTTCTTCTTATTCCGAAATGAATTGACCAATCGGATTGAATCTTTTTGCATCTGGTACTTATTGGATTTTTTATCGCAAACTTGTAATATTTTACGTATGTTCGGCCTGAATTCGATGAAATCGATGAAAGCCTTTACATTTTAATGCCGGACAGGTTTTCGAGTTGACCACTTTGCAAAAATGATTTTTTCTATTGTTTATAACTATTGTCATTGCAAAATTTCTATTCTTTTATGTAACTCGGCAAGGAATTAACCAATTGCGATGGAGCCTTCCGCATTTCATGATAAATGGATTCGTGATGTTCCCATTTGCAAAAATTTATGGACACATAGCAATAAAATTGCTATGCTCTGGTGTAGCGCGACAAGGAATTTACCAAACGCAATCAATCCTTTCACATTTGGTTGCACATGCATTCCTGATAATCCCATTTGCAACTATACAGGGTGTCCCAAATTGTTGGATGTCCTTGAATGGCGTGTTTCGGGGGGTGATTTGAAACAATTTTTTCTTAGCGAAAATGTTATTCGAGGCTGCGTTAAGGAGATGACAGAAACCCTCGACCAATCAGAGCGTGAGTATGCCGGTGCAGCGCCTGTGGAGCATACGCTACCGCAGGCGCTCCACTGACATACTCGTGCTGTGATTGGTCGGGAGTTTCTGTTTCTGGAATATCTCCTTAACGAAGCCTCGAACACCATTTTCGCTAAGGAAAAATTATTTCAAATCACCCCCCCCCCCCCCCCCACCCGCCCCGGAACCACCCCTTTCAGGGAGCTCCAACGTTTTTGGGTCATCCTGTATATTGCTCCTAACTATTGTTATTGCATGAAACTTATTAGTTATAGATTGTCACTAAAAAGAGTGAAATAAAATAATTTTTGGAAAGAAAATATAACCGACTTCGAAAAAATATTAAAATTGCACTAAAAACTATGAAATAATTTCTATTTCATTTATATTAAATGATATTCAATAATATATTACATTTCTATTCCCTTTATATTAAATTATGTTAAATAATCTTTTCGTAGTCGGCGCAAAATTAAAAATTACCAAATTTGGTTTAACTTTCTGTCGGTGGGACAAAACTTATGCCCTTAAATTATTGCTATCATTATATTTACTTTAGACATCGTATACATTAACACTTTTCACGCCAAACTACTCAGACAGAACTTTCACGTAGACATTTATTGTCTGCCTGAGCGTTCCATAGGACAGTATCTCGGCTATATGGTCATACCTGCACCCACACGAAGGTGATGGGTTTGTAAAACGACAAACCAATGCCTAATAACTGATTATTAGTACCAGTGACCACTGGTAGGGTTTCTTATTCTAACGAACCCTCACACAGCCGACCAGGAAAGAGAATGGAACGACAATGGCCCACTCCATTATTACATTTCATCGAGGCAAATACTCGGAAACGTCGTAAAACTCTAGTCTTGAGTAATTGTAAGGAGTTTTGCTTGTGGGTCCTCTATTTCTGGGGAAGTCTATTGGCATCAACAACCCCAGGGGACCGACCTGGACTTTCACGTAGACAGTATACATGTATACATTAATAGCATTCAACATTGCCGCCTTCGCCAAAAACTAATTCAAGCAGGAATTAAAAATTTTTAATTTTGCGCCGATTACGAAAAGGTTTTTAACATAATTTAATATAAAGCAAATAGAAATTTAATATATTATTCAATATCATTTAATATAAATGAAATAGAAATTATTTCATACTTTTTAGTGCAATTTTAATATTTTTTCGAAGTCGGTTATATTTTTTCAATGTTACTCTCAACATTCAAAACCTCTCTGAGATTTTCCTCTACCTCGTACTGCTTTTCTTTATACCAAAGTGTAGGCCACTTAATTTGCAGGTAGGTGTATATTAACTGTAATTATTATTAAACGATATTGGAATCTCTATTACTCGTAGAAGATAGCAAGGAAAGCTTTTACAACCCAGTTGAATTTTTACTCAGAATGTAGATTATAAGGAAGGTCTATAAATAAAGATTTTAATATAAATTAAAAAAAATATATAAAATTACATGTATATACACTGTAGCTCAAAAGCATGTGGACACTTCCTGAATTGGAATAAGTATCTCAATAAAGTTACGAATCTATTAATGAAGATCACTTATGTTTGTATATTTAGTTTGTGGTGCATTAGAGAATAAATTATATTTAATGTCTCAATAGTGATAAGAAAAAAACAATTCAATTTTCTTTTCATTAATCTATTCACCGTGTGCTTTTAAAATTTCTGTTAGCAGTCTTAGTAGATAAGGTATTAATCTAGCTAACTAGTAATTTCTTCGTTGTATCCGAAGTAACATTGCTCCCTCTACTTCTTAATATCTCATCGCAAATGTTTTCAAAATATTGTTTCTAAATGATTCCATAATTCCTCTACAAACTTAACATCCCACTGAAAACTTTAATATTATAAAATGTTACCAAATACACATCCGAAACAGAATACGGTGACAAAAAATTTTCTACCAATAATTCACAGTGTAACTATTCATTGAAATGGAAAGTGTCTTCATATCTATGAACGGGGGTTTATCTTGTTACGAGCCAGGGCGATAGCGACGCGCGTGTAAGCCCAGCGAGTGGGTTAGGAGGATCGATTAGATAATGCAGACGACTCTGACGCTAAGTCAGATAGTTGCAGGAATCGGTATCTCCCAGTGAAGGGTAACCGTAGGGTTGGGTGTTTGGTTGTCTTGGTTATTGGAGACAAATGCAGACGCCTCTGACGCTAAGTCAGATAGCTGCAGGAATCGGTATCTCCCAGTAAAGGGTAACCGTAGGGTAAGGTTCGAATTATGAGATTGTTGGAAAAATGCAGCAACTCTGGCGCGAAGTCAGATAGCTAGCAGGAATCGGTATCTCCCAGTGAAGAATAACCGCAGGATAGGTTAGATTAGGAGTTCTGGTTGAATACACAGAGCTTGAATCGTATCGTTGATGTATATTACGCGTCGCGAATAAAGCCTCGCAACTTATTAATTTAATCTAATAATAACTCGAGCGGCAAAGTTATTATGTTGTGGGATCGTTACACAGGCTAGGATTGCTTATTATATCGTGAAGGTTTGGTAATTGACTTAGGAAACCTTTACTTTTAAATAAAAGATAATATATTCAAAATAACTATACTAATTACAATTGTGAAGTGTTGTGTTGTCGCGGTTGTGTGTATTGAAAGTAGAAGTTACCATTAAGTTGCACGGTGTTGACGCATTAGCGATGCGGGGATCGAGTGTGGTTCTAATTGCCGTAATAGATATAAACCGTTTTCGCGGATCTATAAGGTTAACTTGATCGAAAGGGAAACTGAAGCCCGATCTCAGTAAAGCACACTCTACAACGATCGACGTGATGTAACTCGACGTAGCCCTATCGTTCTAATCCCGCAGAGCAACGAAAATCGTGGGTTTATGTACCCCTAAATGTTGGTGGGGATCCGTCGGTGATTTCTATATTTGGAAATCTGACGGTTAGGATTTTCGTTGCTCCGACATGGGCAGCTGTGTTCCCTGAGAAACTGTAGATAAGGAGTTTTCCACGCAACGCGAGTCAAAGATGATATTGAGAGGATGAAGCTGCAGAATGCACTCTAGGGAGACCGAGCTTTAAATTCCAGAAGGGTATATAAAATAAAATTAATGAACGCGAGCTTCTAAAAAACGGAGAGTTTCTGTATACGTAACAATCTACTAGCTCCAAATCATGTGTTACCCCATTTTACGGTTGTATCATTTTTTTGTTTTCGTTTTCATATGTATAATGAAAAACATGAGAAATATGAAAGTCTAACTGAATCTGTATTACTAATTCGAGGAATTCTCAAACTCTATGGCTGGATGATTTTTATAATATACAGGGTGTCCTAAAAACGTTGGGGGTCCTTGAAAGAGGTGGTTCGGAGGGTGATTTGAAACAACTTTTTCCTTTGCGACAATGTTGTCCGAGGCTTGGTGAAAGAGATATTAACAGAAAACTCCAACCAATCAGAGCGCGAGTATACCAGTGGAGCGCCCGCAGGAACGTGTGAATGTGAACCTGGCACCCAACTTTTCAAAAATTAATTTTTTTTATAGAAAATGATAGTATTTCCTTTGTACTTGATTGTACCACCAATAGTTTCGTTTGTACCTTCATTAATTAATAATTAAAAAAAAATTTTTTAAATGGTCAGCATTAGACATTGAGATTTTTGAAATCTGTTTTTTCCCTCGTCTTTAGAATCGTTTGTACCCGTTTGTACCGCTTTTCGTTTCGTTTGTACGTCAATAATTTAAATTTTACAAGCAACTGTTGATACGGCTGAATTATAAAATTTAAACTATTGAGGTACAAACGAAACGAAAAGCGGTACAAACGGATGCAAACAATTCTAAAAAATAGGGAAAAAACGGATTTTACAAATCTCAATGTCGGGTGCTGATCATTTTTTTAATTTTTATTATTTATTAATTGATGAAGGTAGAAACGAAACTATTCGTGGTACAATGAAGTACACACGAAATACTATCATTTTGTATACAAAAAATTGATTTTTGAAAAGTCAGGTGCCAGGTTCACATAGCTCAGAGGTCGGAATTTTGTCCACGCGGCGGCCATTTTTCGAGGGTTACGTCTACCAGCTTCACTTTATCGCGCGGAGGACCAACAAGCTGACTGAGGCGTAGGACCGACGCATGTTCCGAATAGTGCGGCGGGCCCATTTACTAGATGGGAAGTAATGAAGAACCGGGCCCGCCGCACTATTCGGGATATGCGACGGTCCTGCGCCTCGGTCAGCTTGTTGGTCCTCCGCGCGGTAAGGGGAAGCTAGTAGGCGTAGCCCTCGAAAATCAGCCGCCGCGTGGAAAAAATTCCGACCTCTGATATAGCTCATCGAAGAACGTTAAGCTAACGCATAATCTACGCTACTGCAAGAGCTCCACCGGCATACTCGCGCTCTGATTGATCGGGGGTTTCTATTAATATCTACTTAACGAAGCCTCGGACAACATTTTCGCAAACGAAAAAGTTGTTTCAAATGACCCTCTGAACCATTCCTTTCAAGGATCTCCAACATTTTTGGAACACTTTGTATATGTCATTGATTTAGTATGAAGCACTTTTACACTTGAACTTGAACCTACATGTTCCAGAAGTGATCAGTGGTCAGGGATATAGGAAATACTTCTTTAATTCAATGCAAAATGTAAATTTTTCTGCACTGATCGAATCTGTAGAAATTATTCCGAAGAAGTATTCGTTAAATCCCATGAATTGTTACATTATTGTTAAAAAAAAAAAGGAAGAAGATCTGTAGATCTATAAAAACAGTTCCGAATAAATATTCATTAAAACCAATGAATTGTTGCATTATTGTTAAAAAAAAAAAAGGGAGAAGGGCTTGCCTCTGATGGACGTACACATCGCGCGGGTCGTACAGTCTACCTCAACGAAACCTTTATTCGTCTTCCACCTGGAGCAGATATTGAAGGCAGGCAGCAGTTGCGAAGTGTATATGAGTTTTACCGGTAGCCTCGCCACCAATGCGACAACTGGTTTCTTCAAACGCGAATACGTCAACTTCAACGGGGAGAAACAGTAATTACAATTAAAATGCTATCACCAAATCTGGAGAAATTGTAACATCTTCTACATTGTTGTTTTTTCTTCAGTCCTATCGTGGCTATGAATCTCAGGTTAGACCATGCGCAGAGGGTGTTTCCGTGTATGGACGAACCTCCTTACAAAGCAGCCTTCAAGCTAAGCGTCCTACGCCCGAAGAATATGACAGCACTTTCGAACACCCCTCTAGAAAAAAGTACCGAGGCGTAAGTAACGCGTAATGTTCATTTCATTTAAATTTAGGAAACAGTTCATCCCATTGATTTTCTTATTTTTTTATTTTCTTAGTTACTTATTACATTCATTATCAACAAACTGATTATGTAAACGCGTTCCTATCATAGAAGTGTGAAAAAAATGATTGTCGTAACAATTCTTTTTGTTTCTAGCCTTACTCTGTTACTACACTAATAACAAAATATCTTGTATTTCTTTAAAGTGATTAACTATACAGGCCTCAGAAAATAAAGGTTAACACCATTACACGACAAAATTTTTGTGGCCGTTGAATAATAAATAATTTACTTCAGAGGCCATTTCATCACATTTCTTAACTTTCTGTTCTATGAAGTTAATCGATTCGTGCAATGAACGCCTCATAGAACGAGAAGAAATGGCATCGATTGAGTTATTATTTTTCGAAATGAAAATCCTTTCTGTGTTTTTCCAAAGCAAAATTACCTTATTACTCTTTGTACAGTGACGGGAAGCGAGACTTAATCTGGGATCACTTTGAAAAGACACCGCAAATATCGACTTATCAGTTGGCTTTATTGGTATCCGACTTTATGAGTATCTCGCCCACAAAAGAAATGAACGAAATGAATGGAAGAAAACTCAAGATTAAGGTGTGGGGCCCGAAGGAAAATCTGGAAGCCTTGAAGGACGTGCCTGACAAGGTTGTCAAAATTATGAATTATTTACAAGAATATTTCAACAGCTCGATCATCTTACCGAAACTCGACTTGGTAGCGGTCCCCTCGTACGGCTCCGCTACATCCGACAGTTGGGGTTTGATGCTATTTGAGTATGTATATCTTTGATTACTTTTCTTAACTATACATACGGGATTGTTCAGAAAGTTCGTGCAAATGTTTAAGAAAAATTCAAAGGCACGTTTGAATTTTGATATACATATATTTATTAAATTACATAAGTATTATTTTATTCCACTTTTTAAGGGATGCATGTCATTCGTTTTCAACAATCAATTTTCGTAATTTCTTTTTAAACTTTAAAGAAGAAACAAATAAGTTGAGTGTTCCACCCATGTCCTATTGGATTCAGGTCTGGGCTGACCACGTACGGGTGCAGAACCTCGGTAACGTATACAGGGTGTCCCAGCCTAAGTGATACGGAGCTCTAACTCCAAAACTATCGGGCGAATGCAAAATTTCAAATATGGAAATTGCATGGTAAAATGGGGCTCATGTTTCAGCGAGAAGGAATTTTTGTTAACTTTGTTATTTAATGAGATATGATGGTTAAGTTTCGTTTTTCAAATGGAAATATATATTTTGTTTTGTGCCACACGATAGTACTTTTCAAGTCGAATTCATTAAGCTTTAATGTATTTATCCGATTTTTATTAGTTTTCAAGCTATAACGCTTCAAAGTTTGCTAATTTTCAAAAAAAAATCTCGGTTCAGCCTCGGGCGGTCCCATTGATGCAATAAGCATATGCGGTTCTTGAAATCGATACGGAGGATCTCGCTTGGTATTCTAGCCCCAAGGAAGGAAAATGGGAGGAATCCCAATATTCTGAGCCTAGAATCCCAAGAAACCTCCTAACTCGCCGCGCGCCTTATTAATACACGCGGTTTGCACACTCCAGCAGTGAGAACCAGCGTGGGGGTCGCAGCCGCTTGGCGGCCATGGTATGCGGCTACCAAAGCAAAGAATACTATGCGGGTGACGAACGAGTGCTCTATTCGTGCTGGTGCACACGCTATGAATTGTGAATCCGACCGTACAACCTCCTCGTGGTACACTTCGGGTAATGCTAATGCCGGCGGTATTTTATCGTTTTTGTCATTGTAAAGAGATTGAACAAAGTTTTTTCTTTAATTTTTTAAAGCCTTTTTTTGTACGTTAAAATGACGTTGAATTAAGAAAAGAGAACACGCAATAACCATTAAGACGCTGCAAGAACAAAAAATCGTTTTGAATGAGACGGAAACGTAACGTAAAACAAGTGATCTCTCAAGTTTTCAGATCATGTTGCATGTTTCGCCATCGAGGACATAAAGTAAAAAAAATCAGATGAGTTGGGCCTTTGGCACAGAGTTTATGGGCACTCTTAACTCAAAAATTCCAAAACCAAAAAATCGAAAATAAAGAGAAAAGTTTACTCTATAATACCATTCATTTGAATTTGCCAAGAAAAATTTTGTTCGTACTGTGCATACCTTCAAAGTTGACGAAAATGTTTGAACATTCGTTCGTTGCACTTCATTTAAAAAAAAAAGTGACATGGCCAGGCAAAAGAAAGTGTTGATCTCCTGATTCGAAAAATAGAGATTTCGGCCTACAAAATGGCTATTCCAAATATTTTTTATGACCATTTGTCGCGAAGATATAGTCACTTGAATATGACCAAAATTTTCGAAAAATTTTAGTGATCCCTGAATTTTGTCCAGCCGTGTATATTCTGACCTGTACCACCCATCAAAAATTGACATGGACTTTCCGGACAACCCAATATATACCATGCAACAAAATCGTACAAATAATTATCTACAAATTAAAAGGAAAATTGTTCCGATGCAATGAAAATTGACAGAACTATGCACGTTTGAAGAATGGCAAACTTTGTTTGGATAATTTTGTTACGTAGTGTATTTATTACAGTTAAGTGCATTACTGGTTAAGAAAACAACGATAATTGCGTAGTTTAAAGACTACCTTACCAATTCCAATGATTCCAACCGATAGGTATTTTTCGATGCAAATAACCAGAAATTATCTGCAGAAAAAAATATTTCCCGTTTCGTTTAGCAATTTTTTATTTCATAAATAATCGAATATCGTAATGATACAATAAAGAAAGTTTAGTTTTCATAAAGAGTAATACGACACTATCACGAAAATGTCAAAAAGTGTATCAATTGATGAAATCCTATTGGACATAAAGGCAATGTTACTTTAAAAACTGTTCAAATTCAATTTTATCGCAGGGATAGCGAATTAAGCAGATCTTCCCTATGGAACACAGCCTACGAACTGATTTATCAGTGGATCGGTCAATACATCACTCCGTTCAGCTGGAGCGATGCCCGTGTTAACAAAGCACTCAACTCATTCTTAGCTTCGATGACGACGGTTGATGTACGTAACACGACTCGTCGAAACAAAAAAAAACATTCTCGAAAGTTGATGAAAAATAAAGGAACTTGTTACAGATCAACCCAGATGAAATGGAAGGAAAATGGCCGATGACAATGTTGTATTCTCTTTATTACGAATTTGGAAAAACTATGCCTTTCTCGAGAGTCGCGGGAATTCGAAACGAAGCTACATCGGCAAAAAGTACGTTACGATAAAATAATCCAATATAATTTTACTTTATTATATATCATTGTCCATGCACTCGAAAATATAAATACGTACTGTGATTTGTTAGCAACATATATAAAAAATATTACACAAATTTAGAAACAAAAAGATACAGTTTGTCTTTATGTACTTTTAAACAATGTTTCCATAGATTATCGTATAATTTTATTACTTGAGGAGCTAGACCAGTGTTTCTCAACTTTTTTGTGCTATGCCTAACCTAAGCTTTTCTAAAATGCTTATACCCCCCCCCCCTCCCATAATATATACATAATTTTGAATATTTAAAAATGGAAATGTTTAATAAAGAAACTTAAATGATAGGTTTTAAGAGGAAATCACTAGGAAATTACTGAGCAAACACAGCGAGTAAATTTCCAAATTGCCCGTCTGTGAGGCTTGGGCTTCACGTTGGGAAGCACTGAGGTAGACAATCTATTTCTAATTCAAGAAAAAGGAATATTATTTTATCACCTCGTTATTTTCCGGTGGCTGTGCCAATCATTTTCTGACTCATTGTAACTAATTCGGAAAGATTACTTTTAATTGTACAACGTCTAATTATATAATTCGTTCTCCTTGCAGCGGAACTGGTATTCCGGATGTTCAACTACACTCTCGGCAAGGAACTGTTCCAAGAGGGCGTTAGAAATTTCGTTCAACAGGAATCGAAAGAGTAGTAATTGCTTCCGTTAGTTAGCCGGGAAGCAGGCGAAAAATGCAAGTGCAAAAGAAAGATCTCATAGCGTATTTCCACGAACGAGCTAGAGACCATATTGTAGGAGTCTCTTTGAAAAATAGGGCACGGAGATTCGGACCCGCGATCTTCGGATCCACAGTCGACCGCTTTTCCTACACAACCCATCCCGCACCCTATAATTCGTGTTCTTTTTTTTTTTTTTTTTTTTTTTTTACGTGAGGAAATGCGTTTACGCGCGCCCCCTCATAAGGAGGGGGTAGTGTGGGACTCGCCCCTTGATTTGATATCAAGGGGAATACCCACTAAAACCTCACGGCGGCCGGCCACGGCGCATTGGGGAGGGGCACCGGGATCTCTTACGAACGCTACCGGTGCCCGCCCCCCCCCCCCCCAACGAAGGGAGGAGTGCCATATCCTGTGGGGAGTGAATACCTCCCCACCTGACCGCGGTTGCCACAGCCCGCGGTCTCGCCTATCCCTTTTAGTCGCCTCTTACGACAAGCAGGGATTACTGTGGGTGTATTTTGTTCCCCGACCCACAGGGAAAATAATTCGTGTTCTAGTGTGACTCCTTATTCTTGAGTATGGGGGGGGGGGGGGTGATACTACAATATATTATATGTATTTTTCCTAACAGCTTTTTCTACTTTCACAATCAACAATTAGAGATTAGAGATTAATATACAATTAGAGATTATGTCGTGAGTTAATTTTTCGTTGTCTCGCCGTTCATTTTTAAACTGAACGCCTGCGACTTCTTTGATATTGTGCTTTTTAAAATCGTTCAAAAATATTGCTTCCCGGCTATTCGTCTTTTGCGATCGATCCCGATCCGATTTTGTGTACCTGTTGAATACGTTGTTTCAGAAATCTACGGACGTTCTTCGCGGATGACATCTACAGCAGATTAAACGACGTCGCGAATAAAACGGACAATTTACCAGCGGGAATGACGATCAACAGCATCGCGGGGCCATGGATCAATCGAGATAGAGTGCCTTTGGTCACGGCCATTCGCGATTATGAAACTAAAACGATTATATTTAACCAGGTATGTGTACCTGCATACGTAATCTTATCGAACAAAAACGGTTTCCCCCAAGGGTCGTAAAAACCGAAACAATGACGTGATTTTCCCACGGATAAAGCCCCGACTTGGAGGAAACACTGTGCAGAAGTTATTCGTGAGCTGTTCGAATCAAGCTCCTTTTGCATACTCTCTTATGGAATAGTAGATCAATGGTTTTGGAAGATTTTCAAATGCGCACAATTATATTAAACATTCTACAAAATCCAACAGATCATCCCAGATTACCAATTGATCATCCAAACAACAAAAGTACAGCGATTTGTCCTCAATACACTAATGAAATAATTAATCATTCAAAGCGTGAAATTACTGTAATATGTTCATGTTGAATTAATTCATCCTAGCTACTCGGTCAAATATTCTCAAATTTTATTTTTACATTTTACGATATTCGATACATTTGCACATTTTCAACTTTATAAAAGTTGCTCATTTTCTACGTGAACACACATCGTTGCATTCTTCAATAAAAGAAAAGACATCTTTTCGATGAAACCTAAAGCTACATGTAAGTGTGAACTAAACCGGACGGATGTGCAATTTCTTAAACGATCAGGATAATTGAATGAAAAGATGTTTGCCCTTGAAGGTAGAAAAAAAATGCCGGCTATCTTTAGAAAACCTATTGCAGTCATTTTTAATTAAGTATACTGGAATCGAAATAAAAATTCCACGAGTGATATAACCTTGATTGTGAGTCAAATTTACATATCGTATTAAATATTAAATTATTATTAGTATTAAATTATTAGTATTAATAGTTTTAAATTAATTAGTTTTAATTTAATTAATAGTATTAAATATTAGTATTAAATTATTAATGAACATCTTTATAGAAAGTCTACCTCAGAGAAGCTCCGCCAGCCTCCACTGCTAAAGTTTCCTATCAGTGGGACATACCAATAGTCATGATGTCGCAAGACAAATTACAATTTCACAAGCCTTGTCCTTTATGGTTGACAAAGGCAAATGAACCGAAAAATTTCACTATTCCGGATATCACCGACGAAAACAATTTTATAATCGTGAATCCTGAGGAAATAGGTACGTAGACACGAAGAAATTTATGATTAAACATTTTATTTCTACGTTTGAAACAGTTATTAAATCTATATTTATAAAATACAAACAAGAAATACAGCAATTACGAAATCGTTCGAACAGCTGCAATTAATACTACATTTCAATGAAAACGTATACATATATTAATTTTAAGTATTCGAATTGGTATCATAACCCTTTGACTGCGAAGGGGGTATATGTTGTATACTCGAGAAATGGGCTTACAGAGGACGGTCAGGGTCGTGCTCTCGCTTTTGGAACTCTCGCTATTTTTTACATTCGTCCATAAAAATCAAAACATATTATGTTATAAATACACGTTTCAGAATAATGAGCGCAAAAAATTATGTGACATATATACAAAAAAAAAAAATACATGAAGTATCAGGAATGTTATTCTAGGATTAAAAATTAGTAAACAATGGAAAAAGAGGAAAAAAATCTATCCCAACTACGAAGATTCGAACTCCACTCGGCGGCGCGTGACAAGCTTGTTCTCAACCGATCACCCACCGATCATTTTTTTTTTTAAATTATTTATTGCACATCTATATTCGCAATACAAATAGTGTCAGTATCCCCAACAAACAAGGGATAGGACTTATATGGTAGACTATATGTGAAACTTAATGGCCTATTACTAGGCTTCTCTAAATTATAAACAATATTCGTCTTAATAGTATTTTGTACGATGGGTAGCAAGTATTAATGAGGTACGTTTGTAGCCTGAGCAGTTTTAATATTTAATCCAGGGAAAGTGTTTTTAGAGGTAGATATGTAAAAACCTGGACGCAGTCTTTTCGTGGGGGGGGGGGGGGTGACCTTAGAACTAATATTTACAACTATTTACAATTTACAATTTACAATTTACAAGTAGTATCTTTTATACAGAGGGTGGTTATAGTTATATAGTTATAGTTATATGGTATAGTTATATATAATAGTTATAGTAATTGTGATAATAGTAATAAATGATAATAATAGTAATACTAAAAAGAAGAATAATAATGATATAAGCAATAATATTAAAGTAAATAATATTACAGTTTGGAAATTAGGAATCACGGGGCTGCCCCAGACGGCTACTGTAACCAGTAGTATTTTACCCACCGATCACTCTTCGACTACGGTTTCACAGAATTGAATTACTAAATGCATATCAAACTTTAAATCAAAATATCTCGAAAACCAGGGTTCATTCTGAAAAAAGCCATTAGGGTTTTGTTATGCTACGTGAGTACTACAACTTCTATATGGTGTGGTTTTAAAAGCGGGAGCATGACCCTGACCGACCCCTCGATTCGTTAAATCAATTTTTTAAAAATATCAACTTATAGAGGATGAGGAGACAAAACTTTTTCATATTTACAATTTATTTATAGGACGTTTAGTTTCGAAAATAAAAATTGAAAAGTTAGAAGTTCGTTGGAAAAATTGAATTTTAGGAAAGAAGTCTGTATAAGTTTTAAATTTGTATCTATGAAACTAAACGTCATATAAGTGAACTGTAAATATAAAAAAAGTTCCGTCTTATCATTCTCTATAAGCTTATATTTGTTTAAAATTCACAACTCTACGCCTCTCAGAATTTTCAGCAAAAATTGTCCTACGGTCAAAAAGATAATAATGATTAAGAATACGTACCGAAGTTTTACATGTAAAACTGGTATCAAAGATGACGCGTATAGTATTTGTAAAAGACAAGTCATACGTCCTCAAATAAGATCGCAAATACGATCATAAATCGAGATAAATAATTTTACAGGAATATTCCCGGTGAACTACGATTCTTGCAATTGGGAAATGCTGTCGCAATTTTTGCAAGGTCCCAATCGTGAAAAGATTCCCGTTCTAACGAGAGCGAAACTCCTGCATGACTCGTGGAATTTAGCGTACGCTGGGGAGCTCTGCTTTGAAATCGCATTGGACATGACACTCTTCTTGAAAAAGGAAAGGAGCCATGTGGTTTGGGAACCCATGTTCATGATGATTGATCATATTGGAAGACGTATCGAGGGATCCGATGTTTATCCTAAATTTGAGGTAAACTTAACGCTTACTTCCTCCAACATGTCTCGATTACTAAGTCATGCCGTAAATTAGTTTGTAATTATATTGGGTTACTGTGAAACAATGAGAGAAAATCGTTGCCATTTTTAATAAATACAAATCGTTTGAACCAGAAGGCACCCGTGCTAAAAATATTTACAAATTTCGCAAACATGCAATACTTGGCAAATGATACACACCGAAAAGTTTGAATTTTTGTAGAAATAAAGTTTATGGGAACCTAATCACAGTGCCCTTTTCCATTTTGATCTAAAAACTTTTATTCGTTGCTTACAATTTCGATTATATTTAAATTTACAATTTCATTATTTAATTTCGAGTTCTACGACATCGTGGCGAATTTTCTTCAATTACGATTTATGAGAAACCAATATGTATCTCACTATTACTGCTTCAGGCGTATATTCGCAGCTTACTAGACCCTTTATGTGCGGAACTTGAAGAAACCATGCAACCTACCGAACCATCTTGGAAAACTCACATGCGTGATTTAACTAAAAACTTCCTCTGTCGTGCTGGTTACGAACCATGCGTTGCCGAAGCAAGAAATCGATACAAGAAATGGTTAACCGACGAGGATCCGGATAAAGGAAATCCGTTCGTATTTTTCCTATTAAATTTTCCTCTTTATTTTAACATCGATAAACTGCGTAAATGCAATCGATCAGAATATTATCATTGTTTAGTTTCAAATATTTCAAATATTTTCTTCCCTGTGACAGAATTAACATTTCAGTATTTACAGAATTTTTAATTCTTTCTATGACAAATACTTCGCCGAAAATTGAATATAAAATTAGACAAAATATCCATACCTATAGGTTCAACAATGCATTAATTTAGTGTTATCGAAAGCCAACATACACGACAGTCCTCTTGAATTTTAATTGAAATTCTCTTGAACTTTAATTCAAATTCTTTTGAAATTCTTTTGAACTTTAATTCAAATTCTTTTGAAATTCTTTTGAATTTTTTTGTCAGGATAAATATCCAGACTTTCATCGAGAAATGATCGTTTTATACGAGTCTCCAAATGTTGGTTGACCACGATATGTTACGAACGTCACAGTTCGTTAAATAGAATTCTTATATTAATAAAATTATATTTTTTAATATTCTAGAGTCGCCAATGAAGTTCTTTGTCCGGTGTTCAAATGGGGTACCGACGCAGAGTGGGAATTTGGACTTCAGCGTGTAATAAACTTTCCACAGAATAGTCCAGAGAGGAAACAAAATGAACGCACGTATCTATTAAAATCCCTAGCTGGTTGTCCTCGAGATACCAATAAAATTGAAAGGTACCGAGTTTTTGTACATTATACAATATTTTCTTTGTTTTATATTCAAGTATTCCAAAGTATTCGTAATATTTGTGAATATAATAGAGCAGATTGTTGGATATCATTTTTTTTTAAACCGAAGATATCCTCGATTCAATCAACAAAATTATCACTATTTACAACGACGTTACATAAACGAAACTTTTATTTAAATATTACTTACGCGTTAACCAACGCGTAATACGATCTTCTAACTGTATCTGATGAATATTATTAATTTTAATAATAACACCGTAGATTGTTGAACGTAACGATATTGGACCAAAATGGAAACTTTACGGACTCTGACATTCAGTTGATCTTCACTATGTTAACCGGTGGGACGGCTGGGTACACGACTCTCTTCAATTTCTTGAACGACCATTGGGATACTGTAAAAGAGAGATTTAAGACCAAGAGGCATCTCTGGGATGGCATAATAAATTCGGCAACGTCCTCTTTCAACACTCAAGAAGGTTTAGACATGGTTAATGATTTGTACATGGACCGCAACGAGGAATTTGACACGGCCAAGCATATTATTCAAGACGCTCTCATAATCATCAAGGAAGAAACAAAATGGAGCGAAAAGAATCTTCCAGTGATCGATGATTGGCTCACTAAAAATTTGCCAGAAGAAGAATTACTCAAAATTTGTTCAAAGAATAAGCTACATCCTGGAACAAATCCACCACCACCGCAATGATTTTGATTGTAAGATAAAAAGAATCGTTCGATTCAATTTGGAAAATGGATACAAAAAATGAACAACGTAGATAGACAAAATAGTTTACAAATTTCCGAAGCGTTTTTTTCAAAGTTATATTCCGTAATGAGTTTCCAATGGTTGGGGTTTTAGGTACACGAATAATTTTCAGTTTATTGTCAGGATCATTATTAAAAATCCGATTTAACATTAGCAAACGCTAATATTAATAAATAGATCTACTAGATGAAAATACGCTGTAATTGAAATTGGCCATTCTTGATACCGATCGTTGGGCTGCGAGGTATGGGACCCACAGGGTCAAGGGCGGAGGTGGCTGGTAGTGTTGCGTAGGAATACCCAGCTACCTCCAATTAGTCTAAGGCAGGTTGTCGTGTGGTGTTTAGTGGGTAGGGCGAGCCCTTCAGGCCACCTAGTCCCACATAACCCCGCCTCTCTCCCAGGAAAGGCGGGGCATAGGTAAAGCATTTTCCACACGTAAAAAAAAAATCCTTGTCCAATTGGATGTACTGGTAGATCCAGAGGAAACTGTATTGCTTCGCAGGCTTTCGCACCACCAAGGGATAGATCTGAATCTTTGTCTAGCGTCATTGGTAGTTCACCTGGAGGTGGCCAGTGACTATTCTACTCAAGGTTTCCTGGCGGTGTACCGAAAATTCTGTGCCAGAAGATGACTCTGGGACTCATCAACAATAAATTGTTGATGGGGGGGGGGGGGGGGCCGGAATGTTTGCGAATCGGCCTATAAATAAGGAAACGCCTTTATGGTGGTAGCGCCACTTGATCAACGCATCGATCAACAGTTGGCGTTCAATACCATCTCGACAATTTTCCGATTACTTCGGGAACACGTAACCGCCGCGTGCGCGTAGCACGTGCGCTACCGGCTTTCCTGGTTTAACAAGCCAACTGATAAGTCGCACATCTGTACGTCTCTTTTGCACGTGTCAAATCATTTTGAAGTAGTCTCAATCTATGTTTGAAGTACGCGAGTCATTTCTGTGAACCTCACCTCGTCCCTACTCAAGAGGTAAGACAACGCAGGGGAGAACTATTGTCCACAGCGCATACAGCGATCAGAATCGCCGAATCCAGACGTTGAGAGAAGCTCATCACCCGTGACTACGCATTAAAGTTCACACAGTTCTACTCATACATTAACAGTTATTGTGCCTTACATTATCCAACTCTTGTACAAACTTTTATACAAACAGACGAGTGAATAAATTATATTACCGATAATTCACAGACTCTAGTATTCATTTAATTCATAGTCCTCGAACAATTCCATCGGTACGCGAACACCGTGCTTACTTGAATTTTATGAATAAATCGCAAAAATCGAGGTAAAGGTCCGTGTATGATGTTCGTATGGCGTGTCTTAGGGATCCTAAGCCTTTTGATACGTCAACTACACTGCCCTTGTCCGATTGTATGTACTGGTAGATCCAGAGGAAACTGTATTGCTTCGCGGGGGAAGCAAGAATTGGCTCTGGGTACCGATATTCAGAACACACTTGAGAAGATTTACCTAATATAGAAACTTAACATATTTACAGCCATAACTCATTAATGGATATGCTTAATTACTTTATAATTTACCTTTTAGCTATAAATATAAATAAAATGCACCTTTTGTGCTTATTAGTATCTGAATGCTTTAATATATATGGATTCTCACAACATGAAACTTATTTCACGCAGTTCGATGTGGACTGGACTCACCGTATTCTAAAAGCGACTAGCTTGTTGAGCGGTTAAAACCAGGTGGGGTCAAGCTACCGTATTAAAAGTTGGTACAACGTTTGTAGCGCCACCTGGCTTTATAGGGTGTCCCAAAAATGTTGTAACACATTGAAAGGGATGGTTCGGGATGTGATTTGAAACAACTTTTTCCTTAGCGAAAATGTTGTCCGAGGCTTCGTTGAGGAGATATTAAGAGAAAACCCCGACCAATCAGAGCGCGCGTATACCATTGAAGTGGCCGTGGTAGCGAAGGCTACGAGCTAAGCGGCTGCGTCAATATCCTTCGATGCACGTCGAGTCACTTGTTCGCCTACGAGCGTGGCCGCTTAGCTCGTAGCCTTCGCTATCGCGGCCGCTCAACGGTATCCACGCGCTCTGATTGGTCAGTGTTTTCCGTTAATATCTCCTCAACGAAGCCTCGGACAACATTTCCGCTAAGGAAAAAGTTGTTTCAAATCACCCCCCGAACCACCTCTTACAAGGTGTTACAACATTTTTGGGACACCCTGTATATATAAGTAGTATAGCTAGGCCGGTTCTAACTCACGGGTTCCGAGGGGGGGGGGGGGGAGGCGGGGGGGCCGCGCGTGGTGGGAGGTCGGTAATTATTACCAGCGGTCGGTAAGGTAGGATGTAATTATTACCTACGGTCGTTAATTAGTACCGATGGTAGAGGGGGACACCACCGGTCGGTAATTATCAGTGATCGGTAAAAAAGAAAAACGCAAATTTTACATGTAACGAAATAAACGCGTAAGGGTGGGGGAAACCGTTGTTACGAGCCAGGGCGATAGCGACGCGCGTGTGAGCCCAGCGACTGGGGTAGATTTGAGAATTAAACCAATACGATTAATTATTGTGTATCAATGGTGCCGAAGGCTGAGGATAGATTAGACAATGCAGACGACTCTTACGTGAAGTCAGATAGTTGCAGGAATCGGTATCTCCCAGTGAAGGGTAACCGTAGGGTTGGGTGTTTGGTTGTCTTGGTTATTGGAGACAAATGCAGACGCCTCTGACGCTAAGTCAGATAGCTGCAGGAATCGGTATCTCCCAGTAAAGGGTAACCGTAGGGTAAGGTTCCAATTGTGAAGTTGTTGGAAAAGTGCAGCGACTCTAGCGTGAAGTCAGATAGCTAGCAGGAATCGGTATCTCCCAGTAAAGGGTAACCGCAGGATAGGTTGAATTAGGGAATTCGGGTTAAATACACTGAGCTTAAATCGTATCGTTGATGAATACTACGCGTCGCGGATAAAGCCTCGCAACTTATTAATTTAATTGAATAATAACTCGAGCGGCAAAGTTATTATGTTGTGGGATCGTTACACAGGCTAGGATTGCTTGTTATATCGTGAAGGTTTAGTAATTGACTTAGGAAACTTTGAATTTACACAAAAGAATATATATTCAGAATAACTATACTAAGTTACAAATGTGCAGTGTTGTGTTATCGCGGTCGTGTGTAGTAAACGTTGAATTTAATTGCCTAATTGTTGCACGGTGTTAACGCACTGGCGATGCGGGGGTCGAGTGTGATTCTAAATGCCGTAATAGATGAAAACCGTCTTCGCGGATCTATAAGGTTAACTTGATCGAAAGGGAAACTGAAGCCCGATCTCACTAAAGCACACTCTGCAACGATGGACGTGATGTGACTCTACGTAACTCTATCGTTCTAATCCCGCAGAGCAACGAAAATCGTGGGTTTATATACCCCTAAATGTTGGTGGG
The DNA here is from genome assembly GCF_026283585.1 of Hylaeus volcanicus. Taxonomy (NCBI): domain Eukaryota; kingdom Metazoa; phylum Arthropoda; class Insecta; order Hymenoptera; family Colletidae; genus Hylaeus; species Hylaeus volcanicus. Next base: position 65,693 of record NW_026533133.1, on the reverse strand, counting down.
GATCCGTCGGTGATTTCTATATTTGGAAATCTGACGGTTAGGATTTTCGTGGCTCTGAGGTGAGCAGCTGCGTTCCCTGGGAAAGGGTAGATAAGAAGTCTTCCCACACAACGCAAGTCGAAGATGATGTTAAGAATATGCAGCTGCAGGATGCACTCCAGGGAGACCGAGCTCCAAATTCCAGGAGGGTAGATAAAATAAAATTGATGAACGCGAGCTTCGGAAACAAACAGCGAGTTTCTGTATACGTAACACCGTCTTCTTCGCACACAGGAGTGGGAGCGTCGTTGCGGGCCCCGCGGGTTCCCTCTCTCTCGCGCCCGAGTATTTTCTTCCTCGCACTCATGCCCCGTGCAACATATAATATTACATTACAATCTTTATAGAGCGCGCGATATCGGTAGGAACGTCTCGCTATGATGGCCTCGAGCAGAAGATCCAAAAACGCAAAGTTTGCAAATTACAATCCAGCAGCAAATCTTTTATTTACGCGATACAATTTCTCAAGGACTAGATATTAAAGAAACGGTAGAGGTGACATCATTCGTTGGCGATGAGAATACTGGAGATAAGGGAGGTGGGCATTGATTTTCACAAACATATATTCACAAATATTCTTTTTATTACATAAAAAATAAAAAAAATAAAAAAAAAATGATTGTATCCGTGCTGGTTACATATAACTACATAAACGATTAAGGGGCGATCCCCACTCATGGAAGACTTGTATCCTCCTTTTATTCGCGAAGAGGAGAATTCGGGATAGTCGCGGCATATGACACGCGTGCGCCTCGATTCCCACTCGATATCCGATCAAGGGAGATCGACGCGCGTACTATGAGCTAGTCAAGGGGTATCCCTTATCAGAAACCGGGAATCGCTTCTACGAGGAGGAGAAATTAGGAGAAGCACCCTACCAAAAGAGGATGCGTGCGCATCGATCCCACTCGATCCTGAATCGAAGGAGCTCGATGCGAGAACTAGAACCGGCACTCTACGTTTGGAAGCGACCGCGACAGCACGTACAATTTCTTCAGCGAAAACCGGTATCCAATCGAGTGATCAAACCGATCAAGTAACTTAGTCAAACCGCCTAACTTACTCTCGTTGCATACGCGCCTCAAACCGAGGAGTCACGAGCACAACCGAGCCGTGGCACTGCTGCATTGTGATTTGTAACGACGCCCAATCCGGTGTGACCACGTAGTAGTCAAAAGCAGTAAATTCACGAAGGCATGCAACGAGAGCGAGTCTGTGTCTTTTGCTGAAGGAAACGGGTGAGAGGTGAGCGTTTTCGGGTAAGTTGTCACAGTAGGATTCCGCGGAAATCACGATCGGATTCGCACTCCTAGGTGTCACAACCTGATTTCGGCTTCATGCACGTTTCCACCTGAACATCTCCGCCGAGAAATCGGCTGAGTGGGAAGGTGCTGCGACAAATCCACAATCGTGCATTTGATCGCGAAGTGAATCCTGAACGCGCTCACCACTTCTCCAAACCGTGTGTATTCGGTTTCAAGCGTAGCAATCTCTTAAGAAAACACGTGCAATCTCGTGTGAATGCGGATAGGCATTCAGACGTCTTTGTACAAGCAACTTGGGGTTTTCCTAAGGTATATCTCGCAATCGTTGCCCTATCATATTTGCATTGATAGATAAAGCGTGCCAATCCCGTTATTCACCTTGTCATAGATAATATTGATGTCAAGATATTGTTAATTTACGATAAATCGAACGGACGAGTGTCTCCAGTCTCATACCTGTATAGACCATACGTATATATAATTTATATCCTCTGCGAACTCATTGTGATACTAGTCGTCGTCAAGTTTGACGGAATATATATTCGCTTTTGTTATCCCCTCTCCATTTGTTTTACTCTATTCAATTAAAGAAACAAATAATAATTTAGACTTATTATGTAGAGTTTACAGAAATATCAATTTTATTTTTATAAATTTAAAATAGATTCTATATAATAAATTATTTGTAAGAAGAAGTGAGATCCGATAAAAAACTTCAAGAAAGTAAAAGAATTACGCCTAGTACATGAAAAAGTGGAGGACTCAAGGAGTTATCATTGAAAAATAGAAGATCCCCATAAAAAACTACAAGAAAATAGAAAAAGATGTGAAATCGAAATAAACTGCCAGACGATTTGTCTAGATTTCCGCGGCTTGAAAGTCAAATGCTTGGCGTGCCCAGGCAAGGCATTCTCAGATCATCAATACCCATACTTTTTCTCTCACAAACTTTCAGGTAGTTTGTCAATTTAAAACTCTGACAATATTATGAGTACACTTTCATTGTATTGGGATTTAAAATATTTCTAAGGTCATTCATCGACGCCAATACCTTTACTCTCGCAAACTTTTAGATAATTTGTCAGTTTAAAAATCTGACAATATGAGTACACTTTCATTATTTTGCGTTTTAAAATAATTCTTATTCATCGACACCTTGACCTTGCCTTGCCACGCCAAACATTTGACTTCCAGGCCGCGGAAATCTAGGTAAATCATCTGGCAGCTTATTTCGATTTCACATCTTTTTCTATTTTCTTGTAGTTTTTTATGGGGATCTTCTATTTTTCAATGATAACTCCTTGAGTCCTCCACTTTTTCATGTACTTGGCGTAATTTTTTTACTTTTTTGAAGTTTTTTATCGGTATGCTATACTCGAAACACGGCGCAATGCAGCCTATCGAGTGTTTTTCACTTATTTGAATTTGAATATTCAATCAATAACTTAAAATAAAAAACAAATTTTTAATAAACAAGAATATCATACATATTATTATATTATTAAATTTAAAAGTCACTTACCAAATTTAATCCTGCTAAAGGACTTGATACTAAAACGATAACCTAAAATAAAAAACAAGAAATTTATAGTAACCACTAATATCATACATATTATTAGTAAATGTAAACGTCACTTACCAAATGTAATCCTTCCAAATGGTTTGATAATAAAAAGGTAACCAATCCTTACAAAGAACTTGGTATTAAAACGAATTCTTACAACAAAAGTAGATAACGTATAAGAATACAATGTTACTAGATTCTTCTCCCAGTCGCACATGCGCGTCGAAAAAAGTTGAACGCGCAGTATTCTAGTTATATTCAAAGACGCATGATTCTCAATTCATTACTCTTGTCTTTTTCTTTACGGGCGACTAAGTGCGTCAGTATTATTATATATTATATTTATATTTTTAGTAGTCGATTCTGCTATTGTATACCGTGATTGGTCGCTAGCGCGTCTTTAGATTGGGACCACACATCGCTAATTATAACTATAGTACTGCAATGGTTGCCAACTTGGGGAGTTTGACTCTAGATTAGGTAAAAAACGTATGAGCTGGGATTATTTTAAAGGGACTTTTGGAGGCCAAATTTTTGAAATGAATCACTATCATTATTTTGCGTTTTAAAATAATTCTTATTCATCGACACGACCTTGCCTGGCCACGCGAAGCATTTGACTTCCAGGGCGCGAACATCTAGACCCTATATGGGTAACGTCCGGCCCGCAGGCCGTATGCGGTCGTTTTAAAATATTGCACGAAAAATAAGTAATTTTTGATTATTTATTATTACGTTTTACATGATCTTGAATACAATTAAATTTACAAAGATAATTTGCGTAGCGAATGACTTTAAATAATTTTTATATCACATGTATATAGTACTTTGTGTAGAGTTCCTGGTGCGTGAAGCTGCTTATTACGCTGAACGTATTGAACATTGAACTGTAATCACAAAATTGTAAAAAAATAAATAAATAGAATATTTCAGGGGGTTTTAAATAAAATTTAGGGTTTTTTTTTAACTTGCGTCTGGGGAAATCGTCCTGAACTGGTCGGTGATACTGCGCGTTCAGTTTTTTCATCACGCATGCGCGACTAGGTGCAGAATGGGCATCACAGTTAAATATACGGAAACAAATATCTGCCTAGGATCGGATCATCAAATATTAAATGTACAAATATATTCAGACAACGATTTTGGATTAAACGCAATAAACACAAGCAAAAGGATAAATAACAGATTATACAACAACAAGAAAGGACTAGATTGGAAGGAGTTCAGAGAGAAATTGGAAAGGAATAAAAGTAAGTTTATTAACGAATTCAATGCGAAAAATAATATTAACGATAAATACAGTCAGTGTAAAAATTATTCGTACAACAACCCATCTAAAATAAGTGGTTCCTGTACGAATACTTGTTACACTGACTGTATGTAACATGGAAAGAAACAATAACAGAAATTTTGAACAGAATGACAGCCAAAGACAAGGATCAATCAAGGAAAAGACACAGAAACCACCACAACCACAATAAGCACAAAAAGTCGTGGTGGGACGAAGAGTGTAGAGAACATTGGGAGAACTAGAAGAAAAGTATGAAGAAGATATGGAAGACCGATAACACGGAAGACTTTATAATAATGGAGCAAAATAGGAAAAAATGGAACGAAACAAGACAAAAAAAGAAAGAGACAGCCTGGACAAATCTCACAGAAGAAATAGCTAAGGAAAAAGATGTAGGAAAAATCTGAAGCAGAATAAGAGGTATAAAGGAATTCTTTGTCAACGAAAAATCGGAGCTCAACGAAAGTATCAGAATGGAACTGGAAGAGACGGAAATCAACAAATGGAAGAATAAAAACTTCCCAATTTCAGACATAGCATCGGATGACTCGATACCGAACAGCCTGAATCAAACCGGTCAAACGAACATATGCGAGAAAGATCTCGAAAACTATGAGATCCTGATGACGATAAACAGTACAAAAGGCAAAGCGTCAGCCCCAGGGGACGACAAGATCGATTATAAAATAATGTACGAACTACCATTGTTTATGAAGGAAGTCTACTGCGAGATAGTTAAAGAAAGTTGGAAAAAATCAATAATCCCAGACGATTGGAAAACAGGGAGGCTATGCTTTATCGACAAATCAGGTAAAGCTGCGATTAGACCTATAACACTGACTTCGTGTCCAGGTAAAATAATGGAGAAAATTATCAATAACAGGATGACACTTTGGACCGAGGAAAACAATATAATAGAGGAGACCAAAGCGGGTTTTAGAAAAAAAAAGATCAACAATAGACAACCTTAATCAGCTGATTACACAGGTTAAGCAGAATACAAGAGACAACATGAAATCAGCCACAGCCTTCATAGATATCAAGGGAGCGTATGATAACGTGAACTTTGGAATCCTCCTAAGAATTTTAGAAAACAAAGGTTGCCCGAAAAGGATTCAAAACTGGATCAAGGTATGATTACAAAATCGGATAGTTAAAATAAAATCCATGTAAGGTATCGAAAACATAATACCATGGAGAATAGGTGTTCCACAGGGATCCATAATCGGGCCAATACTTTTCAATTTATATATAACAGGTGTATACGAAGCCGTTAAAATAGAAGAGGTGAAGTTTGTCAAATATGCCGACGATATAGCGATTATTACACAGGGGAAAGACAATGAACAAACCACGATAAGAATAGAAGAGGGTATATCGCAATTAGGTGACTTCCTGAAAGATAGAAAACTCGAGTTATCCATCGAAAAGACAAAAACACTATTTTTTGGACAACAAACATCACAGTCAAATATTATGGTAAGATTAAACGATGAACTAGTTCCAATAGACGTAGTACATTCAGCTAAATTCTTATGAATAATTATTGATGATAGATTAAACTTCAATTCACATTATCAGGAACTTATGATAAAAACAGAGAAAAGATTAAGTATTGTAAATTACCTATGTCACGGGGAAAGAGGAATAAAACAGAACCAGGCTTTGATGATGACCAGAGCATTGATGACCTCGGTTATGGAATATGGAGCAGCGATTTACATGAACTCAAGAAAACAAATATATTTGCAAGAAGAACTCAGGAAATTGGAATCGAAAGCGATTAGAACGGCGATGGGTTATAGAATGTCCACACCGTTGAACGTAATGTACCCAGAGGCAGGATGGATAGGGCATAAAGACAGAGCACTCTTTCTGGTATGTAAATATTGGATCGGGCAATTAGAAAAAGGTTCAAGAATCAAAATCCGACTTTAAAACTATTCGAAGACATATATAACAGAACAAAATTCACACAGGACGGGATAAGAAAGGGCAACGTGAACATTACAAACAACCTTTCGGAGGAAGCTTTCAAAATGATACACAAATATAAAAATATGATATTCGAAAGAGACCTGACAAGTGAAAGGATCGACTATTGGAAGTGGTTCGTCAACATAGAACAACAACATATTGGAAATAAAGGATTAATCCTGGATACAACGACAGGTAGATTAATTGAAAACAAATACATCCCAATAGAAAGGACTGTAGATTACTTCAAATATGCTCATGACATAAAAAATGACGTAATCGTATATTTCACAGATGGGAGTAAAATACCGGAACATATTTCAAACGGTATAGGAATAATAACGATACACAATGATTCGGTAGAGATCGAAGGAAAAGCGATAAATAATAAGTTCACGATATTCACGACCGAGCTGATAGGTATAAACATAGCACTGAGAAAATTCCTGAACAACGGACAGTGTTCAAACTGCCTCGTCTTAACGGACTCAATGTCGGCGATAGAAGCACTAAGGAATATAGAAACCAATTATAACGAGTCAAGCGATAATCCATGAATCATCGAAACCTAGAAGTTAGGGAAAGAAGAAAGACCAGGTAAAATGGTAATAGGATGGATTCCAGGACAAATAGGTAAAACGGCAACGAATTAGCTGACCAGGAAGCCAAAAGACAAACGGTAAAAATCTCAGATGGAAGCTACAAAATGCCAGCGAAGGAAGGTGTTACAGAACTCAGGCAGAGTTTTTGGAATAAATTCAAAGAAAAAAAATGGTCGACATAGGAAGGGAAAAGGGAACTCTCTTCATGAATGAAATCGGACTACAACACGGAAGAACAAAATACAGGCCCTGGTTCCAGAAATTTAAAAACGATCTGAGCAGAGAAACGATAAGAACCATCTCTAGAATTAGATGCAACCACTATACCTGAAGGCGTCCTTAGCAAGGAAGTACATAATTGACAACCCTATGTGCGACTGCGGACAGGAGGAAGAAGATATAGATCACGTCATGTTCGAGTGCGGACTGTATAATCTAGAAAGAGAACTGATATGGGAGAAACTAGAACCAGACATAGACCAAGTAGGAAGAACGACGCTAGGGTTAATCAGACTTAACAAACGTAACACTCTCAAAACGATAGACAAATTCCTTAAAACGATAGACAAATTCCTTAAAACGATAGGGAAGAAACTATGACTTTAAAGACTGAGAAACGTTAGGGATAAAAAGACTGATTAAAACCATATGGTAGGTGCAATAATAAGCAACGTACAAACAGTGATATTAGTGAATAACAATATAGAGTAGAATATACGAGACGTACCGACGAGATAGTAAGGGAAAAAAATTAGAAGTAGAGATTCGAAAGAAAGGTAACACAAAACATGCCCGAAATGAACATAGAACAGAAAACCTAGTGACCTGTTATATTATAAATAGGATAAGAAAGTGTTACGTGCCAGATGGTGATGGTGCTGCGTGTCGCGTTTACCGCGCAAGACAGCTGAGAAAATTCTATATGTATAACTATATTCTAAAAGATGATAATAATAATAATAATAATAATAATAATAATAATAATAATAATAATAATAATAATAATAATAATAATAATAATCCGCGCACCTGGCCTGGGCGACCAGGTCAGGCGGGGAGGTGATACCCCGACGCGGCGCGTCCCCAGGTGGCGGATAGGGGAACGCTCGCCACGTACTCTTCGGAGTGCGTGGAGGGTAGGAGTGAAATAAAATAGCTCCCGCGGACCAAACACTAGGGGAGGAAACCCCGAATCAAAAACCAATCATGGAGATTTCATATAGAGAGGAGAGATCTACGGTGCAGGGGGTCGGATCCCCAGTACCGGCGTCCGTCAGGGGTGAACAAGCGGGCCCCGGGACGTCGTTATCTGACGACCGCAGTGCTACACAGGTTGACCACTTGGCCTGCGTAGCATTAAATGCTACAAGTGAAGGGACGAACGTCTCCGGATCCGTTCGGAGGACGAGACAGACGTCCACATCGTCGGACGGTGGCCGCCGGAGGCGACGCGGCACGGATGATAATCCATTCGTGCCGCCTCGGAGCCCTGTCCGTCAGGACGTGGCCGCGGTATCTCCCCAACTCAGCGGGGGAGATGCCGTGACACAAAGTGTTCCGGGCCAGGTATCTCCGCAACCTGGCATTCGTGGGCCAGGAAATGGGGCCAGTTCTGAACGCGCCGATGCCAACGACCACGGTGTTGGGGACCGGGCGTTTAGAACTTTGGCGACCCTTGAGCGAGCGGAGAGCTCGCAAATAGCGGCAATGAAAACCGTCCTTGAGGTCATGCGACAGGCATCTCTCAAACAGAGGAATGTCAGCATGGACATCAAGGACGGAATGCAGAAGCTGGCGGAGGCGGTGGACGCACTGGGTCACGGGCTAGTGGAGAGACAGCGTGTCCTCCACATGCTGCAGGCCCTCGGCACGCTCACTGCGCCGCCAGGCGGGAACACACCCGCCCCTCGACCACGGCCTGATCGGAAACGAGATAGGGCCGTGGTTTCCAGCCCAGAGGAAGAGGCTGCCAGGGCGAAAAAGAAGCCGGCCGTGGACCAAGAAAAATGGTCCACGGTGGTGGGGAGGAAGAAGAGGGCGGACAAACCGTCTGATCCTCCACTCCCACGTCCAAAGCCGCGTAGAGGCGAGAAGGGGCACATATCTGCCAAACCTCCGTCAACGTCGACGGCACCGAAGAACTCTGCTCCTCCAAAGGAGCAGCGTGCCGTCGACGAAAGGCGAAAGAAGAAGAGGAGGATAAGGCGCCGTCGCCCTAAAACTAGGCGGATGGCTGTCCTTCTAAAGCCGGCCGAGGGCGCGACGTACGCGTCCATTGTGGGCGCGATACGTCGCCAGGTCCGGCCGGAGGAAACGGACACGGAGGTCGCCAAATAAGGAGGACGGGGGAAGGGGCCGTCCTTCTGGAGCTTGGGCGATGTGGGGACAGCGCCAGGTTCCAGTCCGCGCTCCGGACGGCGGTGGGGGACACCGCGGCAGTACGGGGCCTGAAACCCCGCGCGACGATCGAAATCCTCGATCTTGATTGCGTCACGACCTCAGGAGAGGTCATGGACGCGGTCGCGCGGGTGTCAGGGGAGTCGCCGAAGGAAATCCGCGTCTCCGTTCTCGCGACGAACCCCCGAGAGCTGCGGAAGGCCGTGGTGGAGCTTGGCGAAGGAGCTGCCGTTAAGCTCCTGGCCGCCGCCAAGCTCAAGATCGGCTGGGTCAATTGCCGCATCCGGCGCTGGACGGAGGTTCAGCGGTGCTTCCGGTGCCTGGGCTACGGACACACTCGTAGAGAGTGTAAAGGCCCGGACCGGAGCAACGCTTGCCGCAGGTGCGGCAAGGATGGCCACAAGGCGGCGGCGTGCGAGGCCACCCCCCACTGCCATTTGTGTGCGGGGATAAAGGACGCGACGACGGACCACTATGCGGGCTCGGGGAAGTGCCGGATCTTCCGGGAGATCCTCGCCGCAAAGAAGGGTAAGCCCTCTTCGCGGCCACGGTAAGCATCCTCCAGGGAAACCTGAACCGGTGTCGACTTGCCGATGACTTGCTAACGCAGCTCGCTATGGAGAAGCGAGCTGCGGTCGTCATCGCAAGCGAGCAGTACCGCGATCGGGACTGCTCCACCTGGTTCAGGGATGATCTCGGCACCGCGGCAGTGTGGATCACGCATCCACGGAGAGTCCGTATAGACTCTCACGGGGCTGCCGCGGGACACGTCTGGGTCACCAGCGGTGTCCTCACCTACGTCAGCTGCTATCTGTCCCCGAATGATAGCATCTCCGAATTTCGGGGAAAGCTCGACGTGCTGGAGGACACCCTACGCGACAAGTCCGGTGGGCTTGTCGTGGCTGGTGACTTCAACGCCAGAGCCTGCGAGTGGGGGATGCCTCGCACCGACACGAGGGGAAGGTTGGTGGTCGAGATGGCCTCAAGACTGGGACTCGTCGTGTTGAACGTGGGGTCAACGCCGACGTACCGACGCCCTGGATTCGGAGACTCGATACCGGATGTCCCTGGTGTCTGAGGATCTGGTCCAGAGAGCGGCGAACTGGAGGGTGATTGGTGATTTCACCGGTAGCGATCATAGCTACATCACCTTCCAGTTGATCGGCGAGCGGCAAGCGCGGTCTCCGGGGATTAGACGCCCGAGAGGATACGTCACCTCTCACCTGGATGAGGATAGGCTCTACGCCACTCTCCGGGCGGGCGTGGAGGCCGTGCCGCAGACCCCGCGTGACCCGAAGCCGAGCAAGAGGAAACTCTTGCTCTCGCCAACCCAGAGCGTCCTGCTGTACGGAGCCGAAATATGGGCAGATGCCCTTCGGCTCCGTAAGTACAGAAGCTGCATGTCTGCCGTACAGCGCCAGCTGGCGCTTCGGGTGGCGTGCAGCTACAGGACCGTCTCCGAGTGCGCAGTGCAAGCGGTCGCCGGCGTAATACCCATCGATCTGCTTGCATTCGAGCGGAAGAACATCTTCCAACGCTCCTCGGAGACTGGGCGGGCCGAAGCCGTGTCCAACGAGCGCGCAGCCACGCTACGCGCATGGCAGCAACGCTGGGAGGCTGCCCAGCCGGGTCGGTGGACGGCTCGGCTGATAGGGGATCTGGCCACCTGGATACCCAGGACCCTTTTTTTTTTTTTTTTTACGTGAGGAAATGCGTTTGCGCACACCCCCTCATAAGGAGGGGGTAGTGTGGGACTCGCCCCTTGATTTGATATCAAGGGGAATACCCACTAAAACCTCACGGTGGCCGGCCACGGCGCATTGGGGAGGGGCACCGGGATCTCTTACGAACGCTACCGGTGCCCCCCCGCGCCTCTCCCCCCCCAACGAAGGGAGGAGTGCCATCTCCGGTGGGGAGTGAATACCTCCCCACCTGACCGCGGGTGCCACAGCCCCCGGTCTCGCCTGTCCCTTTTAGTCGCCTCTTACGACAAGCAGGGATTACTGTGGGCGTATTCTGTTCCCCGACCCACAGGGAAATATGCCGCGATGGGGCCAACGGCCCCCCGCGGCGCAAGCGCCGGGCATGTTCCAAAGGAGTGGGGGGGGGGGGGGGGGGGGGGGGCCGGCCCCCCCCCCCCCCCCCCCCCCCATGCCCGGCGGCCCTGCTCGGTGCGCTCCCGATCCCGCTCGTCATCCTCCTTCCGCGAGGACACCGCGTTCCAGGACCTCTCGCTCTCGACCATGGCCGAAAGGACGGCCGGGAGCGAGAGGTCCCCTCCAATAGCTAGGCAGAGTGCCCGCCTCTCTCGCGAGAAGGCCGGGCACTCCTCCAGCAAATGCTGCGCGGAGTCGAGCTCCGCGCCGCACTGGTGGCACGCGGGCGACCCCTCCGCCCCCACCTTGTGCAGGTACTTACCGAAACAACCATGTCCGGTGAGCACCTGCGTGAGCCGGTAGGTGAGTCGCCCGTGTCGGCGGTCCAGCCAAGCATCGAAGCTCGGCAGGACCGCCGCTACCGTCCTCTTTCGGGCGGCGCCGCTCTCCGGGAGCTGGCGCCGCCACTTTTCGCGGGCCAGCTGGCACCTTTGGCGCCGGTAGACTTCGACCGCCTCGTCCTGCGGATCGCCCCCGTTCCGGCGGAGATCTTGCACACGCCGATACACGTCGGCGTGTGCCTCTGCCTGAAAATCAAAGGGGACGACCCTCGCCAGGACGGCCGCCGCCTCGTGGGAGATCGTGCGATACCCGCGCGCGATCCTGATAGCCATATGCCGCTGCACGCGGCGCAGCAGGTGCCGCCCGCGACGGCAGGCCACCAGGTCGCGCGCCCATACGGGTGACCCGTATAGGGCCATGGATCGCACGACCCCCAGGTAGAGGCGGCGGACCCTCTCTTCCGGCCGCCCGAGATTGGGCAGGAGACGACCCAACAGGGTCGTCACCGCCTCAATTCGGGGGACCAGGCGGTCGAAATGCCCCTCCCAGCGCCACCGGCTGTCCAGGTCGAGGCCCAGATACTTCATCCGGCCCTCGACCCGGACAGCCGCATCACCCACGCGGATCCAGGTTTGGGGGTCCCGCCGCGTCAGAGGTAGCCCATGAAACATGACTACCTCCGTCTTTTGCGGCGAGATCCGAAGCCCCAGAGCCTGGATCCTCGCGACCACGATCGCGGCCGCTAGTTCCGCCAGCCTGTGGACCCTGGTCCCATCCCGACCCACCGCGATGATCAATGTGTCGTCCACCGTGGCCTCTCGGTAGACCTCATACAGCGCCGCCTCCCTCGGGGCATGGCGGCGTCGCACGCCGCCGTCAATGACTCCCGAAACTAGTCAGCTTCCCGATCGACGTCCGCGAGCGGTCCAGCCGGGGCATCCGGCCAGGACGCGGCGAGGGCGGCCGCCATCAGGGCGTCCTTCTCCAAGCGCTTCAGCGCCCATCTGCGCGGCGGTCGGCCCGTCGCGGGTCCGCGAGCAGGATGGTACTGAGGGGCAGCGGAGACATCCATAAGGATGTAGAGGTGGTCACTAAGGGACTCCACCTCCTCCGCTACCCCCCATCCCGACACGAGACGCGAGGCGGCAGGCGTCGCCCACGACAAGTCGACGATCGACTCGCCCTGCCACCGCACGCACGTGCTCACGGACCCCCGGTTAAGCAGCCGGAGGTCCGCGCTCGCCGCCCACTTCAGCACCGCCCGACCCCTCGCGTCCGTTGCCGGGCCACCCCACGCCGTGGACTTGGCGTTGAAGTCGCCCAGCACGAGCGTTCGGGCTACTGGAGAGCGGGACAATGCGTCCCGTATCCCGTCCAGCAGCCACTCGAACGCCGCGAGTGGGGCACTCGGAGGGGCGTAGACCCCGATCAGGCCCAGGCCGCCGCACTCCGTCCCGACGAACCCGTCGCCGCGGGCGAACACGCGGAGGGCCGCGGTGTCGCTGCCCACTATCACCACGGAGCCCAACGCGTCGGCCACCCAGTTCGGGCGGTCGGCGACGCGGTATGGCTCCGCGGCGACCGCCAACCCCACACCTAACTCGGCCAGGCAGTGGATAAAGAAGTCCTGCGCCCTGGCCGAGTGGTTGAGGTTGGCTTGGAGCATCCGGACCGGGGGCATGAACTTTAGGCCATGTCCATGGCCTCCCCCAGGCCGGATCCTCCCTCCATCGCAGCGGGCGACCTCGCCCGCAGCGCTTCAGCCGGCGCCAGCGCCGGTCGATTGACCGGCGTAGATTCGCCCGAACTCGGGGTCGTCACGCGAGCCCTCCTCCCCTGCTTTGGCGGTGGAGGGGCACATTTTTTGGCCCCGAGCCGGTGGTCGGCTGGCCTGCCCAGGTCAGAAGAGACCGGGCATCGCATGGGCGCCGTGCACTCACGTGCCCGGTGGCCCGCACCGGCGCACCTGTAGCACCGGTCACCGCGGACCGGATATCCAGGACCCATGGTGAGGTGAATTTTTACCTCACCCAGTTCCTCACAGGCCACGGGTACTTCCGTGCGTACCTGTCGAGGATGGGCAAGGTCGGATCCCCGGGATGCCGGTATTGCGACGCAGCAAGGGACGACGCGCTCCATACGTTCTTCGTGTGTGACCGCTTCGCCAGAGATAGGGCAGATCTGGTCGCCCTCGTAGGAGACGTCACCCCCGACAACATCGTGGGGGGTGATGCTGCGGGGGCCGACCGAATGGGAAGCGGTCGCGCAGTACGTGGAGCGTGTGCTGCGTCGTAAGAGAGAGGAGGGATGCCTGGATGATACACCGGGCTCGCCGTAGCTTCGGTTCTCTCCGACCGGCGGAGGCCATAGCGGGTCCTAGTTGCCACGCCCCCGGACTGTTATTATGCGAAAGCAGGTCTGGTCCGGGGGGCTAACGTGGGAAGCGGGTGGTTTTTTAGTGAGTAGGAATCTCACACTGCCGGACGTTGGCATCGTCCACCGGCGCTGGGTGCCTATGAAGGGTTTTCCACCCTCCCAAAAAAAAAGAAATAATAATAGTAATAGTAATGATAATAATAACAATTTTGTAGTGTATGGTAAAATGTAGCCAAATGGAAGCGGGAGGGAATTTATGGTGGAAGCGTTTATAAGAATAAGAAGAATTCATATGGAATTTGATGACTTGTAAGACAAGATTCCGACACCAGCTCAACTATCCCGAGGATATCGCTGAGGATGTCCCTCCCTCTCCCTCTCCCTCTCCCTCTCCCTCTCCCTCTCCCTCTCCCAGTTGATCTTCCAGGGAGAGAGTGTTATACGATGTTTATCTTTTAGGAAATATTTTAATCGTCAAAGACTAGGTTTGTGCTCGATTAGAAAGAATTCGGGATGGTAAACCATCTCGAACACATTCCTGCTGACGAAATAAAGATAAATAAAAAAAATTAAGTTGTCGGCACATAACAAAGAAGAAAGTAAAATTATATATATTTTTATATATTATTCATGAATTTAAAGTATATTCTTTACATTATCCTTTTATTGTTAATAGTACAAAGAAAACTAAAAAGTATTACAAGATGTAAGACTTAGAACATAAGTATAGATATAAAATGTTACAAAGAAAAAAATGATATATATTTTTTGATAATAAAAAAAAAAAAACTTTTATATACAATGTTTTTATATATGAGTATAAACAAAATACAGTACATAACAGTCTGAGATCTTACACAAGTTCGACTTACAATATTTAATTGTAACAACCCCAAACTTGTTCCCACCTAGAGTAAGAAGTGTAAAATGTAAAAAGAAATAAGAAAAATACCTGTGATCCCATTAATTTATAGATAAAAGTGCGTAGACAATGATAAAATAATCTTAACACAAATGTATTAATAGCTAATGTACTATATAGCTGCGAGGTAAAGTAAAGAATATCAATGTTATAAGACCGGGAGAATGAACGATCTATAAGAAAAGAAAGAATGAGTACAAATATCGAGCGAAGCATGAATGCAGTTTAAAGTCAAATATTCAGAGTTTGCTGAGGAATGAGAGTAGAATCTAAAAGAACATTGTTACTGGAATGGAAGAGTGAAAGAAAAATATTAATGATTAATATTGTTAATTAAAAAAAAAAGAGAAGTCAAAATTTAGAGAGTCAGGTATAATAAATAATTGCACGCAAGGGAATGAGTGGATTTAAAAGACTGTTAGAATGGAAGGATGAGAGTAGATAAAATCGGAAGAAAAGTAAAATGTCAAACGCAAAGGAACGAATGAATGAATGAAAGATTCGAAAGTACGCGTGTAGGGTAGGCAGAAGTATAGGTACGAACGAATGTGAGTGAGAAAAACTAGATTTGAACAACGCGCGCGGAATGGTAGGCAGAAGTGCGAATGGCATGGAAGGATGCGAGTTGACCGATTAATAGGCGATAAGCAAAAGATGGCGCAGCACATAGTTTAGTTTAGTTTAGTTTAGTTTAGTTTAGTTTAGTTTAGTTTAGTTTGTCTTTATTAAAGTGCCTAAGGTTTATACATTCCTTGTTGCACTACTATATGCTTCTTATATCATTGTTCGTCTCACATTCTGTTACGCTCTCACTCTTATATCGGCTTACGTCTCTCATTCTATTCCGCTCTTACATGTTCTCATCTTTTTCTCGCTTACACCTTACATTCATCCCTCCGTTCTTCAGAGATTTACAAAATAAATATATTTGCTCCCGTCATGCATTCCTTCAAAATTACAATTTTTCTTTTTAATTTAACCACTCTCATACTTCCTGGTCTCATTCTTTTTCCTTTCTTGCATCTCTTTCATCCTTTCTTAACATTTGATTTTTCCTTATTACTCTATCGCTCGCATGCTTTACTTTTTCAGAATTCAATTTTTGTCTAGATACGCTCATACTTTTTGCTCTCTTCTTTTACATTCTTGTATCTCTTGACTCATTCATCATACTCTCTGTCATGCCTTTAGAATTAAACTTTTTTCGCAATTTAATTTTGCACTCGAACACTCGCATGCTTCTCATACTTCTACTTTATCTTTTGTACATACTTTTGAACTTTCTTAACTTAAATTGTTAATATTCTACGTTTCTCTTTTTAAATTTTTCTACTTTTATTCGTAGACCGCTGCCCTTCGCTCGCTGGTACTCTAAGAAAAGATTAGGGGCAGCACATAGTAGTGAAACAAAAGATGTAATTACACCTTACCACTGTAATAAAGACGTACATACGAGCTTCAATGCCCTCTGATGAGTGGGTAACGTATTAAGCACCCCCCCTTTTTTCGTCTCACTCCGCAAATTGCTCCGTAGTTCTATAATCCCAGAAATTTCAGGTCACAAATTTGAATCCTGGGAACTTCCACCGCGGTGGGGACGCTTAGCGAATCTTTCGTGCCACAGCTTGCATTCTGTAATAACGTAAAAAATAATTTTTTGGAAAAAAAATTTAACCGACTTCAAAAAAGGTGCAGTGAAAAGCATGAAATAATTTCTAGTTAATTTATTAGAATACGCACTAGCTCTAGATATAATTACTTAAAAGTATGGGAAAATGCAGTGAAAAGTGTGAAATAATTTCTATTTAAACTTCATTGTTATTCACCGTCGTTTGATGAATTTGGATAAATTATTCAATACATCATATTAAATGCAATGCACATATTTCGGAGGCGGCGCAGATGTAAAAAATTTTTAATTCCGGTTTGGGTTAGTTTTTGGTACAGGCGGCAATATTGAATGCTGTCAATGTATACATGTTTATTGTCTATTTGGAATTAATAGTTAATGTATATAGTATGTACACAGAAATATAGTTTGAGTAGATTTGGGGCTTTTTTGGAAGGGAGGGGCGACAAAATTGATTACTGCTAATGTATAAACTCTCTCCATGGAAATACTGTATGGATATGAATACGTATAATAGCAATAATTACAGTTCATATTTTTTGTTCCTTCGACAGATAGTTAAACCAAATTTGGTACTTTTGTCTATAGGTAGCTGTTCGGTATCTTTGCTCGAACAGATTTTTGTCGAGTTGACAGAATTAACGTAAGAAATTTCCCAGTTCGCAGACGAAGCAAATACCGATGTCTAAAGGAAACAAAGATTTTTATGTGAAACTGGTGAATCACAAGAAAGTCAAGAAGTCTCGCAGTTCGAAACAGACGAAGCATGAAGCTTTGTAACATATTTCTCGCACGCGTCGATGACGATTACGTGACGTATGTCAGCGGTGACGCTCTATGTATTCCCATCTTCGGAGAACAATTTGGACGCCAAAATTTCCAGGCGTTTACGTCTCTCCGCACCACATCGCTCTCCGTGGTGGCCAACATTGTCAGAGAGACAGAAGAGAGAGAGAGACAGGCGAATCGTGTTGACGTATATCGATCTTTTTGGAATTCAGACAGTCCTCGATAATTCGCTAGGACAGTAATTTTATATTATGCTCCGCCTCCGAAAAATGTGCATTGCATTTAATATGATGTATTGAATAATTTAACCAAATTCATCAAACGACGGTGAATAACAATGAAGTTTAAATAGAAATTATTTCACACTTTTCACTGCATTTTCCCATACTTTTAAGCAATTATATAGAGCTAGTGCGTATTCATATACATTAACTAGAAATTATATCATGCTTTTCACTGCATTTCCCATACTTTTAAGCAATTATATCTAGAGCTAGTGCGTATTCATATAAATTAACTAGAAATTATTTCATGCTTTTCACTGCACCTTTTTTGAAATCGGTTAAATTTTTTGTCCAAAAAATTATTTTATTTCACTCTTTTTAGTGGCAATCTATAACCAATAGGTTTCATGCAATAACAACAGTTATTTCATGCAATAACGAAGCCTACGCTACCGCAGGCGCTCCACCGGCATACTCGCGCTCTGATTGGTCGGAGGTTTCTGTCAATATCTCCTTAACGAAGCCTCGAACAACATTTTTGTTAAGAAAAAATTGTTTCAAATCACACACACCCCCCGCCCCGAAACACTCCATTCAAGGACATCTAACATTTTTGGAACACCCTGTATAATTGGAAATGGGATTATCAGGAATACATCTGCAACTACATGTGAAAGGATTGATTGCGTTTGGTAAATTCCTTGTCGAGCTGCACCAGAGCATAGCAATTTCGCACCAACAATCGTTTTATAAACAATAAAAGTGTCCATAAATTTTTGCAAATGGGAACATCACGAATTCATGTATCATAAAATGCAGAAGGTTCCATTGCGCTCGGTAATTTCCTCACCGAGTTACATCATATAATAAGAATTTTGCGATAACAATAGATATAAACAATACAGAAATTCATAAATTTTTGCCTCTGTGATCATTGTGAAAACCTCTCCGGCAGCAAAATGTAAGGGGTTTCATCGATTTCATCGGTTTCAGGCCAAACATACGTGAAATAGTACGCTTTTTGCGATAAAAAGTGATATAAAGGGGTAAAAAATAAGACAAGGACAAATGTTTTGCTATGGGACCAAATGGCAAATGCTCTTCCAGATGCAAGAAGTTTCAATCGGATTGGTCCATCCGTTTTGGAGTAAGAAGCAAGACAAAATGTTTCTGTTTAAAAAAAAAACGGGTAAAAAATGACAAATCGCAAAAGTCTTGACACCATGATCACCGGGGGAACATGCTCTACAAGATGCAATAGGATTCATTCCGATTGGTCAAGCCAACTCGGTGTAATAGGTGAACAGACATTAAAAAAAAAAGAAGAAAAAAACATGTCGAATTGAGTAACCTCCTCCTTTTCGAAGTCGGTTAAAAATGCTGTAATTCTTGGAGGACAATGAAGGAAATGCTGAGTGCTGAATTTTCACACAAACTAGACGTGCATAAAGTGCACAAAGAACTGTCACGTCGTACCAAGAAGGAGACCGAAACATACCAAGAGTACATCTACAAAATGTTCAGTATAGCGAAACAAGTAAACATGGAAAATGCAGCGGTGATAACGTACATTATCGACGGAATTCAGGATGAAGAGTTGAACAAAATCATATTGTATGGTGCTAAGGATATACGTGAATTGAAAGAGAAATTTGCTCTTTACGAATCCATGAAGGAAAATGCGCGAATGAAGAGTGTGGCGAGAGTGGCGAAGAGAAACCTAAGAAGACGAATCGTGGAATTGCTGCTTCAAATGCCAGGAATACGGACACATTGCACCGCAATGTGACAATTCGAGTAAGTCCCCTAAAGATACATGCAGTGCGTCGCAGTTATTAAAGACGAAGCGTTGTCGAGATGTAGAGATCGAAGGTTGTAAATTGACCGCGCTGATAGACACTGGTAGTGATTTGACCTTGATGCGAGCGGATCAATATGTAAAAATCGGAGCGCCTAAGTTAGGAAATCAAGTTGTTAAATTCCGCGGCATCGGATCCGAAAGCAATTGTACGCTCGGAGAATTTTCGACGAATATTGCGATAGATGATGAGTTACGTGAGTATACGTCATGACGGTGCATGTAGTTTCAGATACATTAACGCAGCATTCGTTGATTATTAGTACAGATTTTCTAAACACCGTTGAACTGAATATAAAACAAGGAGATATCTGTATTCGTAAAATAGATGGTACAGATTATGATAAACTACCAGAGGTGTTCAAAATAGACGTACTAGTAGAGGCATGCGAAATAGATTTATCACACGTTACGAATATCCAGCGTAGACAAACGATTAAAAACTTAGTTCAGAGTTACAAACCACAGAAAATACGCGAAGGAGTTAAAATGAATTTAGTCCTTCAGGACGATATTCCTGTATATGAAAGACCGCGGAGACTATCTCCGCAAGATAAAGTTGAAGTCGATAAACAAATTGCAATGTGGCTAGAAGATGGAATAATATGTCAATCTGAATCAGATTATGCAAGCCCAATTGTATTGGTTAAAAAAAAGGACGGTTCGACCAGAATTTGCGTTGATTACAGGCAGTTGAATAAAAAGATTGTAAAAGATAGGTACCCACTACCCTTAATCGAAGATTAGTTAGATTTGTTACAGGGCGCGAAAGTATTTAGAACATTGGATATCAAGAATGGATTTTTTCATGTCCCTATTGAAGAAAGTAGTAGAAAATATACAGCATTCATAGTTCCCATAAGTCATTATGAATTTCTTAGAGTACCGTTCGGATTATGCAATTCACCAACTATTTTCCAAAAATTTATAAACGCTGTTTTCAAAGAATTAATCGCAACCGGAATCGTGTTAACGTACATGGATGATTTGATTGTTCCATCGAACGACCTTTCTCGTGGTATAGAAAACCTTAAATTAGTATTGCATGTCGCGGGTGAGCACGGTTTGTCAATTAATTGGAGTAAATGTTGTTTCTTGCAAACGAGAATAGAATATTTAGGTCATATAGTCGAGAATGGTAATATTCAACCGTCAGAATACAAAACAAAAGCCGTCGTGAACTTTCCAAAGCCTCAATCAACTAAAGATGTTCAAAGTTTCCTTGGTTTAACCAGATATTTTAGAAAATTTGTGCCTCGATATTCCATTATTGCGAGATCGCTATTGAATATGTTGAAAAAAGATACTAAATTTAAATTCGAATCATGTGAGCAAGAGGCGTTTGATAGGTTAAAATTAGTTTTAAGCGAAAAACCAGTTTTAAGATTGTATCGTGCGGGAGCAGAAACTCAGTTCCATACAGACGCGTGTAGTATAGGATATGGTGCGATTTTGTTGCAGCGCGACAGTGAAGACAGTGCTTTTCATCCCGTGTACTACGCAAGTGGAAAGACAACACCAGCTGAGGAAAAATATACTAGTTACGAACTTGAAGTTTTGGCGATTGTGAAAGCGTTGAAGAAGTTCCGCGTCTACTTGCTCGGTATTTCATTTAAGATTGTTACAGACTGTCGGGCGTTCGTGATGACAATGCATAAGAAAGACCTTTGTGTGCGTGTGGCAAGGTGGGCGATCCTTTTGAGTGAATTCGACTATAAGGTGGAGCATAGGTCAGCAAAAGGTATGGTGCACGTTGACGCTCTAAGTCGAAACCCACTACTTATTGTTATGTTAATAGACGAAAACGAACGAGGAATAATTGCGCGATTGAAGAGGGCTCAAAGGGCTGATTCAAAGGAATGCCTCAAAAGGTAGAGAAAGTCGTGCAGAATTGCATTGACTGCATTCTTGCGGAAAAAAAACAAGGCAGACAAGAGGGATTGTTAAACGCCATCGACAAGGGGGAGTTGCCGTTTGATACATACCACATCGATCACCTTGGACCGTTGCCTTCGACCAAGAAGAGCTATCGACATACCTTCGTAGTGATCGATGCATTTACGAAATTTGTTTGGCTGTATGCCACCAAATCAACGAACTCCGCTGAAGTAGTTAGCCGTTTGAAGAAACAATCCGTCAATTTCGGGAATCCAAGGAGAATTATTTCCGATCGGGTGACGGCATTTACGTCAAGTACTTTCGAAGACTATTGTCATGAGGAGGGCATACAACACATCTTAATCACCACAGGAATTCCACGAGCAAATGGTCAAGTTGAAATAGTCAACAGGACGCTTATTCCCCTGCTGACAAAATTATCAGCACCAACACCAGGAGAGTGGTATAAGCATCTGGAAACGGCACAGCGATATTTGAATGCGACCCCCAGCAGAAGTACCAACACTACGGGAAGATCCTCAAATCAGGCAACTTATTGAAGATGAGTGGGCGGCAATGTTTCAGGAGGAACGCGATCAGGTGCGCATGGAAGCAAAGAAGAGAATCGCGGAGATTCAGGTCGAAAACAAAAGGGTGTTTAATAAAGGACGAAAGAAATCAACGGCGTACAAAGTTGGGGATTTAGTAGCCATTAAAAGGACACAAGCTGGACCTGGATTGAAATTGTCCTCGAAGTTTCTTGAACCGTATCGCGTATCGAGAGTTTTGCGGAACGATCGTTATGTGGTACAGCGATTAGACGAGTGCGAGAGGCCGCAAACAACTTCCACCGCAGCCGATCATATGAAGTTGTGGACTACTGATGAAGACAGTGATGCGAGTGATACTGGTGAATATCAGAGGGGGTTGAGTGTAGTATCGCGATTAAGAGAAAGTGGCCGGCAGGCCAGAAAACCGTTAGCCCTGACTCGGTGGAAAAACCCCAAGAGTCAGCTCCAGCGACGCAAGGTCCTCTCGAGAAAAGGGGGTGCGAATAGACAACGGCAAAACATGACCATATTTGGTAATGTGCGTGGCCAAGGACAGTTTGCGTGGTAGGAAAATGCGGACCGTGAAGAAGGCAGGTTTCTTTCGGCGAAAGTTAGTCTTATAAGCGGACGTGCCGAGGTCGAGTCGAGGCCAGAGCTATTTTAGTTGTTTTAGTCGTTTTAGTCGTAGAGTTATGTGAGTCGCGTTAGTCAAATAGTTTAGTTCTTATTTTCCTGTAATACCATTTATTTTACCTTTTTTTTAATTATAATAAACAAACTCATCCTACAATAGTGTATGAGGTGTGTTATGGGAAAATGTTGCGCGTAAAAAGATTGAAGCCATATGATATAATGAAGTTTATATAATTATGAAACATATGTTACAATTAAGTAAAGTAAGTTTATACTGTTACGTCCCAGCTTATCTGTGACTCTTTCTTGGGATCTTCGTCTTCAATTAAAGAGCTAAAGCTCACCTTAACTGTATTCGCTAACGGGAAAGAGCAATTCGGGATTGCAATGATTGTTTTCAAGGTTTAGCATATAAATATGTATTGTTACAAAATAACGAGTTTATATTACAATATCGGTTTTGGGAAATCAAGTATACAATTATGTAGGTACGTTACCGCTTGTCGGTCTTACAGTTTGGTTGTACCAGCTATCTGTTGTGGTCCCAAGTTCAGCGGATGTGCTGGCGTTGAGCGCTGACGCCTATTTCGCTGATTCGCAGATCGCATGATTCGGTTCCCGAGAAACGGTTTCCGAATCGTTTGTCAAGCGCATTCCTAAAAGTATCTGATCTTAACTATTCGCAATGCGAGGTCGATGAAAAGGGACACCGGCAGGGCCGGATGTAACAATACTTACAGTTAATCACATAGCATAGTTATTCTGGTTCATACTTAGGAATCATTTACACATATTAGTAAAAGTTAAGAGAGAGGTAGGATATAATAAATTAATGCACGGTATAAACACACAATACTTTCCTTAAAATATGTATTCGCGACTACACAATTAAAGTCGTTAAATTAACTAAAAATTAAAATTAGCTAAATATTAAGTTACATATACAAATGCTCCTATTCTCTCTGGCATCAATACTCGCAAACTGGAACCACCTGTCTCAGCTACAAAGGATAGTCATCTTTAATGTTTCCTCCCTCACATTTGCAACAAATACTCATATAAAACATAATGTATATTTACATAACAGGATTTTTCGGTAATAAAAACAATACTATTCCAGCATCTCTTGTCTTATAGAACGCCACGATACATGGAAATATCCCATAAATCAAATTAACTCAACTCAAAAATAGACCTACCCCTAACTCTTCGAACAGAAAGAAGTAAATACCTATAGAGTATCCTCTCAGATTATACAGAATACAAGACTCCAGTAACCTAATCATTCCGTCATACCCAGGCGAACAAAAATCCTCTCTGCTCCCCATACAGCAAACCTAAAACAAAACACAAGAATCAATGAATCATAAAGCAAAATACTAAAATACTGCGATACATAGAAATATCTTATACAAAACAAACTGACCCCAATCTAAATCAAATCAACTCAATTCGGAAGCAGATCTGCAGCACTGCGTAAAAGGTTTCAGAAACCTAAATAACTCCTCGCATCCAAGGGAATAAAATCCCCTCCGCTCTCGTTACAGCAAATCTAAAACAAAAACAAACAAACTAAATAAATCGTAATGAAAACACCACACACACGGAGAAATCATACATAAGGCAAATAACCTCAATCAAAATCGAGTAAACTCAATTCACAAAAGATCACAGTACAGAAACACTAGAGCACCGCGACACATAGAAAAGTCATAAAAAATTAAGCAAGCAAATAACCTCAAACCAAAGAGTGTCACATAGAGTGTAAGGTCCCATAAGAGCGCTATATAAAATCAGAGGGGCCAAGCTAGGACTCCGTCGCCGATGTTGCGTACCCCTACTTTTGATAGAGATAAATTAATTCACATGTCACTCTTAGATGGCAGCGGAGACCCGTTTGCCCGTTGTTATGGAATGTGAATGAACCTTTGCGTTTGGCAATTCTATTTGAAGTTAGTTTAGCGCCAACTACGATTTTCTTGAATTTACGGTATTTCGTTTTTTTTTTATTGCATTTTATTTAAAACAATTTGTTAATACACACTCGCATAGCGACCGTTAATTAGTATAGACGTCTATTGTAAAAGCTTGTATTTAAAGTAAAGGAATTCAACATTTGTGTTCAATTAGTTATATTTAAACAGTTATAATAAAGTTCATATTACATTTCCTACTTTATCTTAAATTAACTTATTCCTGGCTAAGTCGCACGCAGATCTAATAATCTTGTCACGTGCGGGGTGAACGCCAGAAAAACCCTAAGTCTTTAAAAATAAAACCGCACGGACTCGCAACACCGAAAAGATCGACGCGACATAAAAACCGAGCTAGACGAAGTAAATTGTATGGTCGACACTCGTCAATCGAAATTTAGCTATTTTTAAATATTTATTTCTCGAAAATGAAAGACAATCGCGCCTTGTTGCAGAGATTGTTCTACATGCCCTTCTTTACATATGAAAAAAATTTGATTAAAAAATTCGGGGGACACTAGGCGATGTCTCTTTGTGAGCTCGATCTCGTTCAAAAAGAGCTCGTCCGGATCGCGACCTCCCCTTGTGAGCTGTTGAACGTTTTCGAAACGGCATTTTCTCCGCGTCGCCCATAAATTATTGTAAATACTACCCGAACTGTATTATATGTGGTATCATTGTAATCAGAAAAATGTCACAAATGTAATATTGAAAGTCTCGCTTATTCGGCTAGACCCTTAACTTTCAGGTATGGCGGCATCACGCAGCCTACTTGTAGGCACACGGACATGCCACCAGGCGTTGCATGTATGAGTGTGTCTCGGCACGGCTGCTCGCCAGCCTTCATGGCCGGCACCATGCTGCCGAATATTGTTAATTATGACAGAAAAGAGCAAAAGTAGAGTACCTATGGGAGCTTGCGCTCTAGTTTGAACATTTATCTAGCGGAACGACTATTGAGAGGTGTGACGTACCTTGCGTGGGGCCGGGAAAGCCGCTAATCGACACGCTCGGTGACACAATTTCCACGGACGAATTTATTTGGAAGAATTGGGCGCCAGTGCCAAGTGCACGCGCCCAATTCCACACACGCACGCCAAAAACGGAAACCCAACCAGTGGGCCCTACCTGGCTCGTCGGCCTCGAGGTCCCTATATTCTTCCAAAGGCCTTCGGCGGAGGAGACGTCCTCAGCAGGGTACGGCGGGGAAGCTCACCCAACACACTCACGCAAAATTACAGAAAGAAACTTTCGGCTTTGGTTTCGCGTATCCACAGGTGTGGCTCGCTCGGGTGTCGCGTGTCCCGTCCTCGTTCGCGGTTAACCGTTAATTGGTTTCGATCCCTAATCGATCGCGCATCGATCGACGCGCTCTTCTCGCCGCCGGCTCGCGGCTCTCCCCACCCAGGAGCTGTACGGGCTCCTCACGGTGTCCCACCAACATGGCATCTTCAGGTTTCCCCTCGTGGCAGCGTCGAGGGGCGATGGCATCAGTACGTGTTTCCGAGGGTGGTCAGTCCTTTTGGTGTGGCCACACCAGGATCCGGGGGACTTGCCGCGCTCGCGCGAACACGCGGCTCTATCACGGAGGGGCGAGGGGGCGCGATAAGGGGGGTCTCTAATGTCCGCGGTCCACTCTCGCGGACCACCTCCGGCCTGGGGTGTCCGGCGAGGAAGGAGCAAGGCCCTTCCGGGGGTCAGGGTGCTTTCGTGACGGGCAGAAAAAGTCTGCCCCGTCACAGAGGTCTCAAATTTGCATTGGCGAGACAAAAATAGGACAATGCAGAACCCTTGCAGTACCGTGTACGTATACAGTGGTGTGGAGCTGTGTGAGTGCGTACCAGCACATACAAGGCACGGGAGTCCACTCCCTTAAAGGGATAGGAATGGCGCTTTGGTCGTGATTGAACGATATTGTGTCGATATTTAATAATATGAGCGTCCAAAGTGGAGCAAAAGTCGAGCAAAATACATCCGCAGAATAGTTGTATTTTTAGGTCACTAAAAGGATTTTGCGACTCAAACGACGACCAGACCGCCATTCCTTGGACCTTTCTCTTTCGAATGAGCCCTCATTAAGCCCAAAATATGCTCATATAAGGACAAAATCTGTGGGCAAAAAATTGCATTTCTAAAAACGAGGTTCCGCCATTTTGACGATAATACAAAGCAAGTTACGTCACAAATTTAGTTCGGACAATCGATAGGAGATGGCGCTTACTGAAGACGACTGCTAACGTGATGTCGATACAATTGCAATGTTGCCGTTCTCACAACAGCGTCTCTCTACACTGTTGCCATTTCACTGAAATCGAAATCGCGCTTAGCATCCCGTATCCTTACCGTATCCAGTCTCTCTTCCTTCTTCATCGAACTGTTTCTTTCTACTTTCCTCGTCGCTTCGAAACTCTAGCTTCGCGCTGGACGAAGTTCGATCCCAGTAGGAGTCACTTATTTTTTTTTTACTTTTTCTTCCGTTTGTATGATGTTTTGTTATGGAAACTACCTTTTTATATATTAATATTATTTTTATACAATATTGTGCAATTTTTATGTTTTTTATCGCTTTGAAACAGAAGTCATCATGTGAAAGGAGTTTTTACAAGCTTTTATAAAAACTTACGTCCTTATAGTTTGTAAATAACAATTTAATTGTATTAAACAAACATTGCACAACTTCTTTCTTTTTTTTCCTTTTCTTTCTTTCTTCTTTTCTTTTTTTTTCTTCCTTCTTTTTTCTGACTTCTTTTTCAATGCGATAAAAAACATAAAAATTGCACAATATTGTATAAAAATAATCTTAATATATAAAAATGTAGTTTCCATAACAAAACATGGTACAAACGGAAGAAAAAGTAAAAAAACAAATAAGTGACTCCTACCGGGATCGAATCGCTTCCAGCGCAAAAGATCGCCTTCGCAACATGGCACCCTATCGACTGTGCTACCCTGCTTCTATAGGGGTCCCAAAAATGTTGGAGTTCCATGAAAGGGGTGGTGCGGGAGGTGATTTGAAACAACTTTTTCCTTTGCCAAAATGTCGGATGGGGCTTCGTTAAGCAGATATTAACAAAAAACCCCGATCGCAGCAGCCGCGGTAGCGAAGGCTACGCGCTAGGCGGCCGTGTCAAGGTCCTTCGATGCACGTCGAGTCACTTGTTCGCGTACGAGCACGACCGCCGAGCGCATAGCCTTCGCTAGCAAGGCCGCTCCAACGGTATGCGCGCGCTCTGATTGGTCAGTGTTTTCCGTTAATATCTGCTTAACGAAGCCGCATCCGACATTTTCGCAAAGGTAAAAGTTGTTTCAAATCACCTCCCGAACCACCCCTTTCAAGGAACTCCAACATTTTTGGGACACCCTGTATAATACCTTCGACTCTTATACGGTTGACACTCATCAATCGAAATTTAGCTATTTTTAAAAATTTATTTCTCGAAAACGAAAGAGAGTCGCGCCTTCTCACTTGCAGAGATTGTCCTACATATCCTTCTTTACATATGAAAAAAATTTAATTAAATAATTCGGGGGACACTAGGCGATGTCTTCATCGCCTCATCAGTTTCATCAATTGATAAATGAAAAGAAATTGTAACAACCTAATACTAAAATCGAAACGAAACACCATCATTTTCCGTAAAAAAGAAGATAATTTTTTGGCAGTTGGGTGTCAGGTTCACTGTTCAGCCGCGAACATCATTATTCGTCGCGATTGAGTAAGATACGAGTTCATCATCGTTCGCTCGATCCCCAAACATACCACAATGTTTCGAGGAGACATTACACTCCTCGTAGCTAACACGCCTATCAAACATTATACACGGCCTGCACATTATAAACCTGGTCAACCTGAGATCAGTTTCGTCGCCCAAGGTTGCTCCATTAATGGAGCCAAAAGATTCACACTTCGGTGGTCGGAATCAGGAGTCCAGAACTCCACGGCAGGCCGCGCTCACATATGTATCATATACATTCAAACCTGCGTGCAATCGATATATCAATTTTTCGAAGTAGCTGATCCGTTAGCTTAACCGTGACAGGTCAAGACAGCTGAGCGGATCGAGCGGACGATGAATTCACAGGCGACTCCAAACCGACTTGCGATCGAGGAGTGGCGCCTAGCAACGCGAAAACAGGGGCAACGATCTCTTCGCAAATTACCATATATGGCAATGGCCATATTGAAATTAACCATTAGAATCGAGCTTCTAGAAGATTCTAGAACCTTCTATCGACAAGAGTGGAGAAATTGTTGCCTTCCGGACGAATTTCAATTTTAACGACACTTGTTCGAGATCACTCGAAGCGTTCAGACGTAAAAATTATAAATCGTTCACATCCTCCATATTTTAACATTTCTTGTGAAATATTTGTATCATTCTGGGGTTTTTTATGCCGCACGGCTTTTTTCCCATCGAACCAATAAACAGTTAACACACCTCGGCTCAATCAGTCGTTATTATATTTTCTTTCCTTATTTTGAAAAACGGGACTTCTTCGTGTAGAAGAGGTTTCGATAGAACATTCACATACCCTAGTAGTACAAAATATTGAATCTCATTTTAATATTTAAATATACATATGATGTTTATTCTAGATTTAGAAAAAAATATTTTTTTTTTTAAGTATAAAATGAATATTTATTCAATATTTAGAATGGAATATTTTTTCCCAAATATAAAATACATATTTATTTAATATTCGCAACAATATATTTTTTCCCGAATATAAAATATATATTCATCTGATATTCAAATTCTCACCGAGATAAAAAAAATTAAAATAACTTGTTTTAATTGAATCCAATCACAAGAAATAAAGTAATAAAAGTAAAATCTATGAATAAATGAAACACAATATAAAATTGATTTAATTTTTTTTTTGAATCTCTTAATTTTCAAGATTTATTCAACATCGCCCGAATATTCAATACGCATCTTCTAAACATAAATTTCACATTATCCGAATATTTTTTAAACGCTTCTTTTATAATATTTATGGGAAATAGGAAACATTAATAATGGATTTTTCAGGATATGTAGGTATCAGTTTTTATAATCAATTAGTATCAACTCAAAAAGTAATTTGTATTAAACTTCTTTATTTTTATAAATGAAATCAGGGTGTACAGGGTGTATAAAAATTATTGGTCACCACTTTCAGGGTTTATTGTACACATCTGGATCGGTGGACATTTGCAAAAAAAACCGTTCTCAAAATCCATTATGACCTCAAAATTTTAGGTCAAAGTGTTTTTTAATTTTAAAAAATTCTACTCGAGGAGTAGGTAAAAAGCTTCAAAGGAGCCACATGGCGGAGACGAACCGTTGTCGCGTAAAAAATTGCTCAAGTTTTCCAAATTCTCGATAGCGCGGAGCAACTCACGAGGCGCCGCAGCGGCGCCGAGGGTCCCCCAACCTAGCTCCTATTTGTATATGCACGCGCGATGGTGAAGTGTGACCGTACTACACAAACGTAATACGCAGCGCGGAACGGAATACTACTACTTCCTACGCTGAGCATTCGGAATCACTCAAGGAAGAAATATACAGTATATGTTGTTGAGAAGAAACTATACTGTATGGCAATAACGAGCAGCTCCATCTAGTTTTCCTCCGCTGCCGCATATCTAATGGTAATACCACTTCTATGCAGAGAGTAGCTGCTGTAATACCAACCTGCTGAATCGGAGAGATCACGTGCCGTGTCTACCCCCTAAAGGCGTCAGACTAGAGAGCGGATACTCTGGGGTTCGAATCCTATCGGTAGCATTTTTTTTCTATACATCAAACTTCATTTTTTCTATTTCTTATTATGTATATGGTTTATTCACATAAGTTTAACAATATTTATTTAGAGTTTTAAAAATATTTAAGTCACATTTTTACGTAAAATACACACAAAAATAGTTTTGGAACATAAACAGTATTAGAAAACTCCAGCATAATGCATGTACCTATATGAATAGCAGCTATTATTTATTATTTATCCCATGCTCGATAACTCCATACTATTATACGGCCATCTGAAATACTTAGCACCATTTTTAATCAAAATGAAGTTACGCCTATAATTAATGAGGACCGTGATGAAGATTAAAAACCGGAACGCATTATTTTCGGCTTAACCCATCAACGAATACAACGATAAGTATTTTTAAACTAGTCTTCATATATGTATACATTTAGAGCAAAATATAAATAATTCTGCAATTACTAGGATAGGTAAAACCGAAAGCTACAGGCAAAAATGATATTCAAGAAGGAGGTCGGCATTCCTGCAGCATTCTGCCCACAATTACAAAAGATAAGTCCATTTCTATCAACTACATACAAATATTTACTTTTATGATAAATAAATAATTCTGTAATTAGCAGGTCACGCAAAAAAAAATGAAGTTTGACGTATAGAAAAAAAAAATGCTACCGATAGGATTCGAACCCCAGAGTATCCGCTCTCTAGTCTGACGCCTTAACCGCCACGCCAATCGGCGATATTGTTAGCGATGCGAACATTCCTGTATATATCCAACAGAATATAATTTTTTCTTTCTTTTAAATCACATTTTTTAGGTAACATAATTGCTTGTTTCAGTGTAATAACGCTAAAAATTACTTAATATATGCCCACGACAAAGCCAAGAAGTATAACTTTCTTCCTTGCAGCAAAAACATCGAAAAAATTCAGATTTATTGTTTTTGACAATGAAGCAGCCGAACAAAAAATTTAAAAAAAATTGACGACACTGCCTGCTATTGTACATTATCAGGGAACCAAACAGTAGAATAGCATGTTTTCATATTTTTGAGAAAAAAATGTTTTTCCGATTTTTTTCATTTTTTACGGCCACAGTTTGCAACAAAAACTTTTGAAAATATTCTCAAAAATGCGCCTTAGGATCCGAAATGTGTCAGATTTTTTTCAGAATTTTAGAATGCATTTGAGACCGGAAAATGCGCCGAAAAGCGTAAAATCTATTTTACCCTGTAACTACCCTCACGGGCAAGCTAGAGGGTTAAAATTTTACTCAGAGGGGTTTTTCTTGGTCAGCTTTCGAATGATTCAAGAGCCATTGAAAAAGCTCTAAGGGCAGTTTTGACCATCTTAATCGACTAGGGCCTTACCACTAGAATATCTACTCGAAATGTACTGCATACAAGACTGATAAAACCTAAGCAGCTCTCCATATCCATGCGAATAAATCCTCTCCACACCCTGTACAGCAAATCTAAAACAAAAACACTCAAAACCAACAAATCATAAAGTAAATATTAAAACACCGAGATACATAAAAATATCTTTTGATATCTAAGATTTTAATCTAAACCAAGCTAACTCACCCTGGAAGTAAATTTATCCACAACTCTGCGATTAAGAAGAAATAAATTACCTTTAGTGTATCCTCTCAAACTGTACCGTACATAAAATCTTGGAAATCTAGCTAGCTCTTCGTACCCCTGTGAATAGAGGTCCTTTCCGGTCTGTGCACAGCAAACCTAAAACAAGAGCACTCAAAGTCAATGTATCTTAAAGTAAAATACTAAAACACCACGACACATAGAAGTCTCCTTTATAACACAAACAAACCCCAATCTAAATAAAGATAATTCAATCTAGAAGTAAACTCATCTCCAACTCTACGAATGGAAAAAGTAAAATACCTGTAGAGTATCTTCTCAGAATGTACAGCGTACAAGTCTCCAGTAACCTAAATAATCCTTCGCACTCATGCAAACAAAAATCCTCTCTGCTCCCTGTACAACAAACCTAAAACAAATATATAAAATCAATGAATCATAATATAAGTACTAGAACACCACGATACATAGAAATATCATATATAAATCAAAATAACATCTATCTAAATCAAGTCAATCCAACTCAGAAGTAAATCCATCTGTAACCCTACAACGAAAAAAGTAAATTACCTTCGTAGTATCTTTCCAATATGCTCTGCGTGCTAGATCGTAGGAAACTAATTAGCTCCCTGTACCCAATGCAAATAAAAATTCTATCTGCTCTCGCTACAGCAAGCCTAAAACAAAACAAATAAACCAAATGGATCATAATATAAGTATCAGAGCACATCATATCGAGTAGGATTGAGCATATCATAACTTCAACCTAAACCAAATAATCTCAATTCACAAAAGATTTACCCTCAACTCTCTGAACAGGAAGAAATAAATTACCTTCAGAGAATCCTCTCATGAAGAAATGCACACAAGCTATAGTGGCATGAAGAACCCATCGCACTCCTACCCACCAAAATCTTCCTCCTTTCGACACGACAAACCTAATAGAAACAAACAAAATCTAATCAATCACACTATAGAAGCATCAGAACACTGCGATACATAAAAATGTCATAGCAAACCGAACAGATAAATAATCTCAATCCTAGTCGATTCAATCCAACCTAGAACGTCAAACCCTATAGAACGAACGAAGAAATGTATCGAAAACGACATCTCACGGTGACAGACGAAAAAACAATCGAAACACATAAAACATGAAACGTGTAACGATCAAGCAAGG
Organism: Hylaeus volcanicus; assembly: GCF_026283585.1. Classification (NCBI taxonomy): domain Eukaryota; kingdom Metazoa; phylum Arthropoda; class Insecta; order Hymenoptera; family Colletidae; genus Hylaeus; species Hylaeus volcanicus. The sequence continues at coordinate 32,748 of NW_026533133.1, read as the reverse complement.
AAACCGCGACACCATCCATACCCTAACCTATAAAATATAACTATACCCGAATAACTAAACAATCCTATTAAGGGTGCGCAGGAGACAAACCGGCGCCACCAACGGAAAGTAGGTGAACTACTAGATAGTTTTTCCCGTTTTTCAGGCACAATAATGAAAAAAACATATAATAATTATGAATTTCGTAATCAGGAGAAGTAAATCTATCGTCTCATCAAGCGTTTTTTGGAAAAAATTGAAAAAAAAAAAATTTCTTGTCTTTGAACGTATTTTTAGCAAGTTTCAAAAGCGAAATTGCAAAATGTGTAACTGTCTCCCGCAACGGTATTTTATAAGGAACAGTTTAAAAAAAAAATCAGCCGGAAAGGTCGTTTCCTCGCCTCATAAAATTACAATGGTGTTGTTATGAAATCGAGAAGACTGATGCGCTTGCACAATGGCTTGAGTTTCACGCTCTCCACCACAACACACCACAGCGCTGGTGTCGTCTCTCCTGCTGCTGGTGTGCCGATAATCTAAAAACGCCTCTCAGCATGGTTCAGTACCGTACTAAAAGTATGAAGCGCCCGAGCTTATATATTTTACTTTTGCATATGTATATATATTCAATATTATATTGTTAAGAAACGTCATGTATATGTTAAGGTTGTTTATATTGCATTGCAATTAATTGATACAGAATAGTTTGTTACGATAATTTCAAAGTAGTAAATAATAAACAACTGATATGATATTTGTAATATGGTACGAACATAATAAAGTACTAATTGTTATTTGTGGAATGTAATGATAGTATGCAATGTAAAAAATATTGTATAATAAAAAAGGTAAAACGTTTATGAACATTATTTTTGAATATACGTAATTACATAAGAAAAAGCACACTAACAAAGGGAAGGCACGGATGTTGCAATTGCTTTTGCAACGACACCCTATGGGGGTCGTAGTACGCATGTAGTACTGCAAAACCATTTTGGCCTTTTTCAGAATGGGTATTTGTTTTCAATGTACAATAAAAGCATCTACCGAGGTTCGTTTAATGGATTGGTAGAGTATTAGGTTGTAACGCTGCTTGACCCCGGGTACGAATCCCGATTGATGTATTTTTTTTTTATTTCAATTTTCTATCAGAAATATACTTTTTGGATATCATGTACTATATACTGCATATTATATATTACCTTACGCATATTTTAAGGTTAAAATTAATTTTTTAACGTAACATATCATGCCGGAATACCTACTTGCTGTAGGTGAGTAAGTCTTTACAACGATTTTTATGTTTGGTCGTAAGTTTATTTCGTTTTATCGTGACAGTCACATGAAGGAAGGTTTGAAAGTTTGAAAATGGATAGTGATTCTGTGCGTGCAAGTTGTTCTGAAGAAATAGTCATCGCTAACACAGAATCCAAAACATTGTGGAATATAAAATGTAAAAACTGCAATCGTTGTAAAGATTTACTCACCCACAGCAAGTACGTTAAAAATTAATTTTAACTTCAAAATATGTGTAAGGTAATATATAATATGCAGTATATAGTACATAATATATGAAAAGTATATTTCTATGACACAAAATTGAAAAAAGAGAAAAAAAATCAATCTGGATTCAAACCCGGCCAGCAGCGTTACAACCTGATACTCTACCAATGAATTCAATGATCCTTCCTAGATACTTTTATTATACGTCTATTAAGAACACATATAAAAAACTTTAAACCATAATATCTCGAAAACGATGGCCTATTCTTCAAAAGTCAAAATGGTTTTGCAGTACTACATGCGTACTACGACCCCCATACGGT